>NW_007577880.1:29456-122596 GCF_000690725.1 Stegastes partitus | reverse complement strand
GGGTATTGTAGAAACTGTGTCGTCTACAATCCCAGCACTGTCTGCAGCACATGTAGCCGAGTACGCATCACAGCTGAGCAGACTGGTGCAGAGTCGAGCGGTGACTTCATGCAAGGTTGCTGAGTAGCTTGTTCAAATAAACTGCAGGAAGTTTATTAAGTACTGATTCCATATTTTTTTATGTAACTTTAACATATATGAACGATATCAGCTGGTTCGTAAAAATCTGAATTTCTTGCTCCTTAAAATCTTTATCAGCCCCAAAAATCCAGTATTGTTCGGTATGTAATGTCTTACTGATTGCCACACTATGACTGTTCTGCTAAGACAGTCCATTTACCAGACAACATCTGCTATTTCCTAGAAGTGTGAATCCAAAATGACTTGTAGGACCTTGTATTTAATGTTTATATTACATTACAGGACCCAATAGGAGTCAAACCTTTGGCCTGTATTGTTAGATTCATGCAACAATTAAGCACATATAATCCAGACACCGGTATTTGCACAGCTATGCATTTTTTTTTATTCTTTAAACGACGAGCATTGCACGTAAAAGGTGATGTAACACTTAAATCAAACAATAAACACAGCAAATTACTCGGCAAGTTGGTTCTCTAAAATCCCAGTAGACTGAATTGTTTTATATAACAAAGGAAAACCTCTTTACGGCTGCACAGCAAGTCAAGAATGCTCTCTAGGATGTAGGCATACATGTTTCCTTGTCAGGAAAACTTCATGTTCTTAACCTCAGAGGATTCACCGCAAGATGCAACCCTCTGGTAAGCCTCAGAAACAGAAGGGCCAGGTTGCATTCTGTAAAAGCATCAAATATGATGTCATCCTCAACGATTCTCTTCGTTCAGACTCTTCCATCCCAGCTTACTGCTCTTTGGAGCTTTGTTATTCAACCTTAATAGGAAATTCTTAGTTAGGAACTTGTAGTGTTATTTATGAGGATTTTTAGTGCTAAGATTGGATATGACCCCTGATCTCAACCCAAATAAACTAATTTTCTACTTGCTGTTGACCGCAATAAAAGCAATGAGACCGTGCAACAAACAAGAGCTGTAAAGTTTTAGTCGAGCATCATCACTCTAGCAACGGTTCAAAGTTTTTTGGCCGTTTTGAGGGTCATTTAAAATGATGATTTTCTTTCTGTCCGGTGACTTTTGAACCCCTGATCTTTGGGCGCTGTGTGTTTAAAGAGCCTCATCTGCCACACAGTTCTCCCTGTACTGATGTGAACTCACTTCAAGCTCACACTTTGCACTTAAATGTTTATGGTACGTCAAATTGAATGTTCTAAAGCTCATAGCCTCAAGAACAGAAAACATGTGACCGTACACGGTTTGATCCGTGCCTTATTCATAGTTAGAACTCAGTTTATTTATAGAGGACATGAAAATCAAGTCTGGAAGGTCCTTCACAAAGGAACAGTGGACACAGAGACAGATTGAAAACGGGGAACGAACACATCAAATTTTTAACTCCAAGCGCAGGCATGTGCATGTCGGTGCGTGCAGTGGTGGCTGTGTGAAAGAGCACAGGGCAAACCCGGCTCAGCCCACAGGAGCAGAAGGAAAATGAAAAGTTATTGGAATCAGCTCAACGAGGTTTCCTCTAGAGCCCAGAGGAAGACAGCAGCTCTCCTGCCCAGGCAAGACCCGGCAGTGAAGGAGGGATGAGAGCGCGATGATGGGGGTGAATGTGCAACATAAGCATCAGAGAAGGAGAGCAGTACGTTCTGTCTGTTCTCCATCTTTAATGAGGTCGGGGGCCCCTGCATTAAGCCATCAGTATTAGGAAGGAGATGAAAGAAAGATAAACTGCGAAATATGGAGAATATTGGAGAAGAGCGATCATTTTATTGTGGGGAAAATGCAGACATGCGAGCGTAGATGGGGGCGTAGGGCGAAGCGAGAATGGGTAGAAAGAAAACGAATGAGGGCGAATGTAGGGAGAGAGATGGAAGTGGAGCAAATCAGAGGAACAACTAGGGGGAAAAAAATGTAGAAAAGTTGGCCAAAGATGAAGGGAGACAACAGGAGGTGTTGCGGACGATTGGCAGTCTAGAACAGGTGAGGAGGACAATAGCCGAACACGGGTTCTTGGAACAGGGGCAAAGGATTACGGGATATGGGACAAGGCACCAGGGACACATTTGCAGTAAACAGAGGGGATGCAGTCTGGGATCTGGAGAGGCAGAAAATGGGTCGCCACGATGGGTGACTTGGCCAGAAAGCCATGGCACACATTTTTTGCGGGAATACACAGCTGCATGCACGGAGACAAACCGATACCAGGGAAACACAAACGACAACGTACGTGAACGGCCTGTGCAACCTGCATGGATGCACTTTTTCTAACCGAGGCCCTCAAAACTTCCTGAACTGTGAATACTTGGAGATACAGAAACAGTCGCTCGGAGTAACGACCACACAACTATGCACATGTAGTCCACACAGAGGCAAGCGCGGCTGTCTGCGAGGGCCGTTTGCATGTAGTCACTCTTGGCGACATGGATACGCACACGGAAGAGTGTTAAGCGCTCACAGTGACGGCTCATCTGCCGTGACAGCATGTGAGATCTGTTTGGAATTTAATAAGAAATTAACAACAGCACATTACACACACACACATTTCACTGCTTGTCTGCGGTGGTAAAGATATGCACACAAATATTCACAATGTACTCGCACAAAACCGCACCCAGACTGTTCATTCACCGGCTTGCATACACAAAAATATGTGCACATAAGGACAATATACAACAAAAAAAATTCACCTGTATTTACATATACAATAGACATAACTTTAAACTAAAACAGTTACTGTACTGCGAGCACTGTTTGCTAGTGGCGATGGCAGAGGGTGCGTTTAGCATTGACTGTGACACCACCTTGGCTGTTAGTCTACTGCTGCAACTGAATACCTAAGATGGGGGCCATCTGGCTCCACTAAGACGTGCACACAGTCCTCTGGGAGTCCTTGGAGAGGGACCGACAAGCGTATGAAGCACACTCTTGAGATGTGACACAACTTGCAGCTTGCTGTGGGTTTTTTTTGTCATGGGAGCTTTTTTTTTTTTTTTTTTCTTTCTAGTTTTAGGATTTGCCAGTTTTTCTTTTTTTTTAGGGGGAGTGTTTTAGAGTGTCAGAAAGAAGGCAAAGTTGCCACTGGGATACTGTCAGCTCATGCTGTTGTGAGGAGATCATGGGGAGTTATCCTTTTTTGTGCGCTTGTCTTTTAGTCAGCAGCAGTCTTTAGCGCGGTGAAAACTGTTGCAAATGGATTCTCCCCTGAGGCATCCCAAGGAGCAAAAAAAACAGAAAAAAAATTTGATTGATGAAATTTAGTCTGATTTTTTTTTTCCTATGTTGGAAAAGTTGTAAATATGATGCTGTGTTCGTAGCACCCTCGAACGGATCTCAGCAGGGCAGAGCTGATGGGGAGACAGAAATAATTCGCTAAGTTGAACCTCAGCATTTAAGCCAGTTAAATGCTCTGCTGTGGGCTCTTTGAACTAGTCAGCGCCAGAAACTTACCTCCGATACACTCACACGGAGGTCGCAGCTTGTGGGAGTGATTGCTGCAACCAGTATGTGCCACTACCAACCAGGTGGAACCAATCAAACTTCTCAGCCTCTCATTAGGGAGAGCAGGCAGAGGTGCAGGGATTAGATGGAGAAAACTGGAGTGAATATTAGGAGGCCAGTCAACCCTCTGGACCAAAAGTGTTGACTCCAGACAAAGATGGAAAATGTTTCTATTTCCCGGTTTCACCTTTGCTTCCTGAGCTCCGTGTTCTCTTTTTCTGTCCCTCTCACATCGTATCTCCACCATTTTGCTGTAGGCTGTGTCCTCTCCACTGTATCTCTCTCTTGCACACTTGTTCTCGCTCCTTCCTCTTTCTCTGCTAGCCTTATTTCTTTGTATTCCAGTGGTGGAGGGTGTCTGTGGGTGATACAATCAGGAACCCCACCAAAAATACAAATTCAGATACATTATTAATGGACTGAGCTGCAACCTGTGCAGTAAATGGACGGTATAAGTGCATTCATGTATGCCTTCTTTATTGATAAAAGCTGAAAACTGATGATGATGACTGAGAAGAAAGCAAAGGAAGAAAAAAAAATGGAGGAAGAGACTGAGGAATTGAGACTGAATAAGGTTTGGCTGATGTTACATTTTTTATTATTATTATTTTAAGTATATTTGCAAAGAAAAAGAAAATAATAAAATGTCTCCCGATCATCTGATGTGCGTGATGCAATCTGATTTCAAAATAGTTTCGGCTTTTTTAAAAGCCTCGGCTCCGGCTACAACAGAGGGGGGAAGAGACAAGTCTGCGAAAGGAGAAGTGATAAAAGAGAAAACAGAGAATTTCTCCTCCTTGCTATTCATTTCATCAGTATTCCCCGTACGTATCTAACAAGCAGCAGCACAAACACACATTTAGGTCGGTGAAATATTCCCCTTGGCTTTATTTTACGGCCCCTTGGGTTTTTGTAACCTGCTGAAACTATATTTGACGTTTTCTCGCAAATATATAGTTGTTAAAATGAAACCAAAGAAAAAAAAATCTATCCTTAAACTTATTTCTTGCAGATGCTTGTTTTTCTGTTTTTGCATTTACTTCTTCTTTTTTTTTTTTTTTTGCAGCGATTTGCTTGTGGTCAGTTTTTCCCTCCGACTTGTCTCTTTGTAGTGCAAATGCAGTGCCATGTCGGTGTTGCAGGGTTGAATGCTTATTTTTGTTGTGTTTATTTTAGAGGAGGAGGTGAGTCCGGGGCAGCAGGCAGGCGAGATGAAAAATTAATAAAACACACAGTGAAACAAGAGCAGGTGTGTGTGTGTGTGTTAGAGAAAGTAGAGAGGGAGGGAGCTAGTTTCCTGAAGTGTGAGAAAGTATTGGTCGTCGACGGTCTCGGAGTGACAGAGTGTTTGGTTTGTGTTTAAATCTGGTTTTATGTGAGAGAGACAGAGGGAGACAAAGAGAAGGAGCCAGCAGGCAGGCGGTGGCCGTCCGGTAATGAGACAGTGAAGAATACGCCCGGCAGTATCAGCAACACATCTGTCTGATCTTCCTCTTCCTTTCTGCCTGCCTCGAAATTAACCTTTGCCCTCTTCCGCATGGTCTCCAACCATAGACTGTATAAAAGATGGACGTAGCAACCGGCCCTGAAAAATGAAGCCAACCTGCAGTCAAAAACCTGCAATATCACTACGTCCGCTAGTCCTGGCTCCAAAAAGCCCTGGCTCCCATAGAAATGAATTGGAAAAGAAGTGATCACAGATCATGAAATACTGCATTCCTACAGCTCAGGATTTTTTCTTATTAGTTTTCATGGTCAAATCCAGAGATCAGGTGGCCAATCTGAAAATAAATCAATACTGAATTTTTTAAAAATCGTCAACATTTTGCGGGGCAAGGGGCGTGGCTGGCTTGATTGACAGTCGGCAGCAACCATACAGACGAAGCGAGCAGAAGGCGGTAAATGTGGGCGGGGCAGAGAGGGCCCGCCTCTCAATCCGTCTGACCAATCGCTGCTCCTATGGCTCCGCCCCCCTCCGACGATTTTTGCGTCACTGGCTCCAAAAATCCAAGATGTCAACCAGGAAGTAGCAAAACCCTGGCTTCATTTTCTCAGTGCAGAAACCAACGGGTGACGTCATGGTAGCTACGTCCATCTTTTATACAGTCTATGTCTCCAACACCTATAGAACGCGCAAGAACGACGAGTTCTACATTTTTAGCCAAGTCAGGATGAGAGGGGTCAGAAAACGATGCGTTCATGAACGCTTGAGCCGGAGTGAGAAGAAAACAAGGACTGACTCTCTTAACAGAGCTCAGACCCTGACGTACCCCTGGCGTCCCCGCTGAGTTACTCTTTCTGCTTTTGCCAGCTGCATTGTCTCCAGCTTGTCCCTGACAAACAAGTCAATTCTCATTCCCAAGCAGCACTCACCGTCCCCGCCAGTAAATAATACATTTGTTTAGTGCTGTTAAGATCTGCATCCATTGGCGGAGGTTACCAGCTCACAGTCAACCCATTTTTGCATGTGGCTCCTATTATCAGCGAGTCAGTTTTTTTTTTTTTTTACTTGCGAGTGGTGAACCCTGCAACAGTCTCCTTTTTCCTCACAGCGAGATGACTAACAGTTTTGCCCTGTCCTTTTGGCGGTTGTTATTTGGCCCTCTTTGAGGAGAATTAGATGTGCAGCAAATCTCTTGTTTTGTTCCGTGATGGTGCTTATGAGGTGCTACTCCTTGCTGTGCTGGGATTCTTAAGCTGTTATTGGTGTGTTGTAGAGGGCAGACTTGGCACAAACAACAAATCAATAGGTGCATGTTGACCACGTGGATGGCCCTCGTGCCCCTGATCTCTTATTGGAGGCTTAAGAAGTTTTGTGTTGTTTCCTCCAAAATATTCCCTTTGCTCTTCTTCAGTGACTCCGGCGCCTTCTTTCCAGTCTTGGAGGATATCTCACTACGTACCTTTCACCCTTTTCCTGTATATTCATTTTCTGTGCCAGCCACACTATTGTCGCCTTCTACCTTTATCTTTTTTTCTCTTGTGTAAGAAAAAAAAAAAGTTCCCTCTAGAGAAAATTCACCCAGATGAGAGTCTATGGCCACTGATCCCTTGGACCTGTAATGCAGTAATAAGGTGTGATTGGAGGATGGAGTAACAGGATGCAAGCTAATGGGAGCAAGAAGGATACAGAAGAAAGCGGGAATGAGAAACGAGGTGGTGGTGATGGAGTGGGATAAGTGGAAGGAGCTCGCCTCTGGTCGAGGGTGGCTGGCTCCTGAACCTCTGCCATCCATTTCATATAATTTCTACTCAAGTAGAGCGACCCCGGCCACCCCAGACATCTGGCCACGGCCAATATAAGACACTTGGGGAGAGTAAAAAGAAGGAGGAGAAGAAGAGGGGTAAGCACACGGGGGGTTAGCGTCTGGCTGATTGCTTTATTACAGGCTAGAACCTTCAGATAAATGGATCCTTTGTCGCAGCAATGAGCTGACCAGGAGACTAAATTGAAAGATCAGCGTCTCTGAGATGCTTTTACAGCAGTAAGCACACATGTGTTGGTGATTCAAGCCCTTACAGTAGGTTTCTTATGTTTTCCATAATCTGTTCCTTCATACGAAACCAATAATGGCAAAGCAGAATTTATTTGTCTTTTTATTTATTTTTTTTTTCCCTATTAAAACCACCTCTCATGTGTGTTAGAGCTGAACTATTTGGGGAACATAATCATATTGCGATTTTTCTGACAGATATTGTGATTGCAATTTGATTTGCGATGTCATTTTTAAAGTCAAGCTTCATTTCAATATTCACTGAGTAATAGAGTTTATTTTTTAAGTGGGTTAGCACCACCACATGTGATTGTCTTACAAGGAGCTCACACGGTGTGAAAAATTGTTCAGCTCAAATGTGTATAATCTCAAATATGGCTACTAGCAATTGTGCATTAGCTCTCCTTGTAGGGCCAAGTACCAGAACCAACTTATATTGGGGCATTGCCAGAACTAAATAATGATTACAATAATTGCAATAATAATAATAATCAAAATTAGAAATACCATGAAAGTGCTGTGATTTTGAAGACCACCCCTGCTCTATCCGAGGTGTGCAGACTGCTTCGCCTGTAATGTTAGTGTGGCTCACTTGGGAGTAAAATCAACCCAGTGTGCCGTGAAGCAGAGGAAAGATACTGGGCAGACTGCTGGTTCAAACGTCAGGGGTGATGTTGATTGCCGAAACCTTTTTTTTTTAGATGTTTTATGTAATTTTTTTTCACTCCTCCTCTTGACAATTTAGCAGAAAAGCTCTCGCAGTTTAACATTTGTTGTTGTTAAAATACCTCCAGGGTGTGCAGGCATTTGTTCTTTTCCCCCTACTTGCACAACCAACATGAGGTGAAAAGTTTTATGAGTATAAATATTCATATTAGTATGCAGTTGGATGACCGGTGCAGGTGGGCATTGAATAATTTTACCTGTAATGTTTTTGGGGTTTTTTTTGTTAAATTCCGACAAGGCAGCAAAACAAAGAAAATTATCAAAATAAAATACTGATACCATTAATTAGAATTGAATTTTGGTAGAACAGTGAACACATTGAATATCATTTAAAAACCTATATCGAGGCAGAAATCAAACCAATGACCCAAATTGCACCAGGACAGGACTTTGTGCTCCACACCCGAGCAGGGAATGAGAGCTGGGAGAAAGAGGCGCGGCCCTTTTGGAAACTGTATGAGTGACAACTTTTGGAGTGGCCCAGCTCATGCATAAAGAAGAGCAAGGGGATATGGCCTGGACCACCAGCTTCATGCATATACATCAGCCACCAACCCAGGTGACTGAAGTCGTACAACACAGAGGTCGTGCTGTGGGCCCTGCAGGACTGGCAGAGTTGATAAGACTTAGAGTACTGCATGCCTCACAAGTGCCGCGCCTCTGCTTCTTGTGGTTAAAGTTGGATGGAAAGCTTAACAGCTTTATCATATGTGTTTCCTCTACGACCGGAGGACACACCTCAGTTAAGACCGAACAGGGGAGAAGTCTCGAGCATGGTACAATGCATAATCTAGACAAATCTTGAAAAGAATCGGTCTTATATGGATATCGTAAGAGCGTCGCAACCTTAGAGACGTGTCAAGTTCATTAATTACCAAGCTTGTCTGCTATTGTTCAGCCCAGATAATATAGTAGCAGTTCCTGTTTTAAAATAATTGTGCTCCTCAGTCCTTCAATCAAATCAAATCAAATGCATCTATATAGTACATTTAAAAACAACCCGAGTTGATCCAAGTCCTTGCAGCAAAAAGCTTCAGGACAAGATAAAACTTATGAAATCAACTGGTAAAACAAAATAAAGTCGTATAAAAATACTAAAACAGGAAAGGATAGCTACAGCTAGGAGGTTCTGGGGTCTTTCTGCGTGGAGTCTCCATGTTCTCTCCGTGCAGCGTGGGTTCTCTCCGGGTTCTCCAGCTCCCTCCCACAGTCCAAACACCCGCTGAGGTTAATTGGTGATTCTAAATTGTCCGTAGGTGTGAATGTCAGTGTGCTTGTTTGTCTCGTTGTGCGACCCTGTGCCAGACTGGTGACCTGTCCAGGGTGAACTCTGCTGGGATAGACTCCAGCCCCCCTCCCTCCGTGACCCTAGTGGGGATTAAGCGGTGTATAGATAATGGATGGATGCATGGATGGATGGATGGAAGGCCATTAGCAGCCAAAAGCCACTGAAAACATGTATGTTTTTCTTGAAAATACCATTGGAGGAGGAACATTCCACCACACCGACATGTGTAGCTTTAACCTCTGTCTTCTCTTTCCGCCCACAAACCATTTAGGCACCACGTGGGGGGGTGTCTGTGGGGAGGTCATGGGGTTGTGTTAGGGGGAAACATTCAGTACACCGTGTGTGTGTGTGTGTGTGTGTGTTTGTATCTCCTTTGTTGCCGGTTTCTTTTTCCGACCACTCGCCAATTTCTCTGCCGAACGCAGGAAATGGTGGTGCAGTTACAGCTGAGGTCTACAGTCCACTTTTCCTCCTAATGGTCCATCTTGTTGCCCAGCTTATCAGCATTCTACCCACAACCTCTCCATCTTGTCATCTTTTTAAGTGACTTATTTATCCAACACTCGCACTCTGTTCCCACCATGGTGAAGGCCCACTTCCTCTCTGATCATTATTGCCACATGCTATTTTTTTTTTTGCCCGATGTTTCAAAGTGACATTAAGCAGTTACCGGGCTCGTTTTTCTTTTTTTCTGCTCACCAAAGCAGTGGTGCCTCCAAGCTTGTCATTAGTGGCACAAAGCTGAAGGTCCACCAAGACTGTAACCTCGGACCCCCAGCCTCACCCATCCAACTCCCACCAAATGCTGTCAGTCTTTGCTTTGAAGCTTTGGTATTTGTTTGGGATGGATTAGTTGCTTTGGCAGCGATGGCACAGTGCAGCAGCTCAGCTCTTCTCAGTCTGTTGTTGCTCTGGCCCTCGGTTGCTTGGCCAGCTTAGTGGCGCCTTTGCTTCACATGTCAGGAGCACCAAGTGTTGATTCTGTCACACACACGAGCCCTGTTCAGACATGAAACCTGCAACACTGCAAATATCTGTGTAAAGCGGCGGATTTGCAATTCAGGCCTTCCATATGGAGGAGAAAAAATCCATGTTGACTTTTTATTCTTTTCTTAATAAGTCTCGTGTTTTTTTTCTAGTCACCACAGAGTAGGCAGCGCTTAGGAATGGTGGCGGGGTGAAAACTTTATCACAGAGGCTGTTTAAATAAGATTTAAAGCCTGTTTTGGAGAGACGACGCCAACATGATTGCCGAACTTATGGAGTACGCCATGCTTCAATAAGCTGTCAGAGAACCCCCAACCCTGGTTCTCATCAGTGTCATCATTAATTAGGAATAAAATGATGCCGCCTCTTCCGACAAATTCCAAGCTACTTTTAAAAACTTGTAGAAAATAAGTTTATGCAGCTAATGTGGTTCCCAAAAAAGCCCCCTTATATGTATCCAGGCTGTGTTTTTGGAGAATCAAGTTGTAATCGAATGGGACGGCTGGCGTTACAATCCCCCACTACCTCCAAAGTTTCTTAATTAAACAACAGAATGGACATTATACAGGGGGGTTGTACAGGAGCACTGTCGCCCACGTTATGTGGTAAACAGACGGCAGGTTTCAAGGTGCCCACAGCGCTTCCACACACACAGTCCCACCCTTTATACACAAACACACACACACACACACACACGGACTCAGTGCCACCCACCACTAAACCAGACCTGACTGGTTGACGTTTCTCTACGGAGAGGCACTTCCTTTAATGGCCCCGGCCTCATCTCCTGTCTCCCCTGGAGTTCGCCTGTCTTACCCCAGACGCCTCAGGAGCCTGACAAGACAGAAAAGGGAGGGGGGGAGAGAGAGAGAGAGAGAGAGAGAGAGAGAGAGAGTTCGATAAACTGCCACTGGCTGAGACGGGTAAACAGAATTTTTTTTTTTTCCTTTTTTTATGTTTTTTTTTTTTTCCACTCCACCTCTTTTCTTCACAGGCAGGGGATCGTTTGAGCTGTCCTAGACAATTACTCCTCTCTCATGTCTGTGCTGTGTCTATCGCGGTGGCTCAGCACATCAGCCAAACAGCCTGTATTGCACGTTTTTCTTTCCAAGTGCTGGACCCTTGTTTTCAGCGTTTAAAATTATAGGTAGAGGAAAGACAGCACGTCAGCCGACATTGTTGAACCCTGCCATGGAGAAACTTGTCCAGAAAGCCTTCTAATCAGCTGAAAACATGTGTTTTGGTAAAGTAGTAAAATGGTGACTAGCATTCATCTTGCTTTTATTCTACATTAAATGAGGGGAAATGTGCAGCCCAGCCTTTGGTGCAGATCCTCGAGTTTTAATGAAACTCATATAATGAAATAAAGCAAATCTTCTGAGTCATCTTAAACCAATAAAACTGTGGATGTCAATGTAATTATGAGCAAGTTAAGGCAATGTCTGCTTTGATCAAACAAGCACAAAAAGAATACATCATTACTGGGTAATTAATTTTTTTGCTTTCATTTGCTTCTTCTGTAAGTACAGTGAACTCGTAGTGATGTTATTGCAGCAACTTAGGCCAGTATCTTCAACTTAATAGGCTAAGTATTTGCAAAGTACAAATGAGTTTATTACACACTGTGATTTTATTCACCATCAGAAATACTGATTTATTGCTACCCCGGAAGATATTTGACTGCAGCAGCTGCAGCACTGGTGTGTTTATTTGAAAATCTATCAGCCAACGGCCGTGTGAGTTTATATGTACTGGGTCTCTGGGAAGAAAAAAAAAAAGATGTTATAGGACAAAGCCTCAGTTCTGTACTTTACCTGTAATGGGCAGGAAATTATGCCCTAATGCAACACACTATTCCACTGCTCAGCCTGAGGCTAAAAATTGTTTCCTGCCTGGTGTTATCTATAAGCCGACTTTTCTTTACTTGGTTCGGTCCCTGATATTTGCCATCAAATCCTCTCTTCCTTCCTTCTTTTGGCTTTCATATTTGACAGAACTGTGGTCATAGCTGATACCTGTGGTGGTTGCTGCCAATTGTCTTGGCTGCTGTCAATGTCTTTCTTTGGCAAGTACGCTGTCCACTCGCTGTTTAGCTCAGCGCCTCTGATAGCTTCATGAATGTGGCCTAATATGGACTGTGTTAAGAGTTGGAGGTGGTGCGGAACATGTTTGCAAGTCGCAGTCAGAACAGTCAGTCTGTCTGCCACACTGAATTCCTCTTCACTCTCGCATATTCGTGTTTTAGACATTTAACCACTTCTGATGGAGGATGGAGGGGCAAACAGCAAGACTCAATGTTCAAAGGACCCTCTGCTGCTGTAGATTCTCTCCCTGTTGCACAATGTTGCTCTCTACATACACAAATAGGAAGTGTATGCAAACATACATGTAGCACATGCAAAAATATATGAATGAATACATTTTTATCATTATTCCCACCCTCAGTACAGTCCACAAACATTCACTTTAAATTCTGAAGTAAACAGCTTGGCCCTATAAATGCATGTAACCACCAACGAGAAAAGAAAAAGCAAGTCGATGTTCCACCCCGCGGGGTTTCTGTGCGGTCAGACAGGTGACCAAACATACTAATTTTGCAGCACAACAAACAACAGACGTCTGCCTTACTTTCGATGTCCATCACTTTTTCAATCTCTCCGTCCCTTTCATCCTTTATCACCCCCCTTTTCCTCTTCCTTTCTCTCATCTGCTCGTTCAAGTCTGTTTCTCTTGGGTTGTATTTTGGGAGATTTGGATGTAAATGTTGCCCTTGGTGGCTGGATGTGCTAGGTGTGGAGAATACCAATAGGACATCAGACGTCTCTCTGGGAACAGAGCAGGGGGGTAGAGGTTGAGTGCTGGCTGTATAATAACCATTATTCAGCTGAGATGGCTATCCGGAGAGGGCTATCGGTGCTGGGGCCAGAGACACTGTGATTAGATTTCCCTTGTGTTGCTATTCTTCTCTGTCCCTGGATCTTTCTGTGCCACTGTTCCCTTGTCTCCCTTTGTATATTACTCAAGCAATTCAACAGGAATCTTGGTGGTCACAGAATTCGAGGGAATGTCACAGAAAGATGCATCGAGGAGAGGAAACGTATGAAAAAAATCTCCATTCGGTTTGGTTGAAAGATATGCCTTTAGCTATACATACTATCATCACAATTTGCAAACTGTCAAGCACAGACAAGAAAGCTGCTCAGTGGAAAAGAGTGCAAGAACACCTGGTGTTGCACATTCTTTTCAGTAGCTGCTGAAGGGGAACTAAATGAACCCCTTTTGCAACATAAAGAAAAGACTTTTGGAGTCTTGAATGAGTTGGGAAACATTTGCTTAATTTTTAAAGTTGAGCCTGCACGGACACTGGAGGGAACTTAAATTCAAATGCGTGGTCCACATTGGTGCTGGGACCTTGTGGACTCGAGTGTTGTGAGACAAGAAGGGGCCCTATGCGTTCACGATGGGCCTTGACCGTTTTGTAACGTTTATCTATAAGTAGCTCCAAATCCAATAAATTCACCAATGCACACATGCGTTCGAGCAAATTGACTTTCCAAAATGCTCTGGTTTGTGTTATATAGCCTCCCTCTTCACACAGTCACTAGTTCTTTGTCTCTGGACCACCTGTTTGATGTGAACACTTCTGGCTGTGGTGCAGGTGCAAAGCAAATGAAACGGCATTGTCTGGAGTCTCAGAAGCCGGGTCTGCATATTAGTTCTACATCTAGTCCTTCAGACTCCTTTTACGTGTGAGAGCGAGTGTGCCATTGGGTTTCTTTGTCCACTTCCACCGTGTTTATTATCCCTTTTCTCTCTTAACTTTTAATATTAACCTCTCCGTCCCGTTCTCTTTCTCTCTCTCTGGATCCTTTCCTTACTTTGCCTGTCCCCCGGCACTCCCCTCTTTGGTATTAATGCACAGGCCTGCTTAAAGCCTGTGTGTCTCTATACTGTGGTGCTGGGTAATCAGTTAACCTGATTACACTGCTGATGAAATTAAATCATTGCAGTAAGTGAAAATAATAATATGAGTAATAGGTGCGGGGTGTGGTGGAGCACCCCACGGCATTTTGCTGCAGTCCCAGCAAGTCTGGATTTTCCTCTCTTCTTCCTCTCTCTCTCTCTCATTCGCTGCAGCTTTCTGCACTCTGAGAGCTTTCTGGTGGCTCAGAACAAGTCGCTTTGATGCTGACATCAGATGAAAATAGATGTCACGTGCAGTTTGACGATGCCAATATCTATTTTTAGCACAACAACCTGACAATACTAACCTGTGGTTCATTTGAGACGATAGAGCACCAACATCCAAGGATCGGATGTCATGTGTAGTACTGTATAGCTAATTGGAGAAGCCAAGTTACCACAGTTATGAAATGGTGTAGTCTTTGTGCAGTTCAAAGGGCAGATGAAGGCACTGGAACTGCCAGGTGCCAGAGTTAAGTGCTCATTGAGTACAGGCCGGGCGCATTATTCATGATGCTGTAAAGTACATTTGATACCACAGTATTACATTGTATGTACAACAGATGGAGAATGCTGGGTAATTATATAGTGGGCATAGCATAGCGAGTCTGTGGAACAAGTACAAGTGCCCACCAAATGGCATATTTAATTGCTACGCCCTTTTGTGTAGAGTCTCCGGTACAGTCACCAGACTTTTCCTTTTTCGTATAAAAAGAGATAGTTTGGTAGCACTGAATCACTGAAAACGGGATTAGTCAGGAGAGCTAAATGAGTGTAAAGGACGGACCTTTTAAGAGGGCCGCAGTTAGCCTGATAGAAAAGCAGAACGCAACAGCAGGCATGAGTCGGCAGATTAACAGCCGGGCAGTGGCTGAGCTAACCAGACTGATTAAAGGCTTTGCACCTGTCACTTGTGTAATGATATTAAATGGCGAAGTGAAATTAAAGACAATTATGGATGATGACGGCACGCAAACCCAAAAAAAAAAGCCAAAGAGAATGGCAAAAATCAAAGCCAGATGAGGTCAGTCTGTAGGTGGATTAGTTTGCAGTCGTGCTTTATTAATCCAGCTACTGCACAGAGTGGACTTGTGCTGTTTGCCTTCACAGTAACCCTGCTGGATGGTCTTCCTCGTGCAGGTTGGTGCGGAAAATATATAAAGAGTTCATTTGCAAAAACAGATAATTCCATTTTTGTAGATTTTCAGAAAACTTGTTTTTTTTTTTTGTTTTGCTTGAGTCAAACTGAAGTTGAGTGGATTTGATCCAGTAGAAATAACACAACGAAAATAGAGATAACTTATTGGGATTGGGATTGCCTCAGGTAGACGATGGGAAATGGGTTTTCTGAGGGTTCGTGAAGATGGTGTTATCTGCTTTTGCAAATGAACTCTTCATATAGTAGTAGTGAAATATATAGTCTTCATTGGGCACAGAATAGTCGTGTCATTGCTGTCTGAATTTTGTACATCACAGCAGTGGAGGAAAAATCACACTGACCTCCTCAGATGCCAATCATCACCATATGCTAATGAGTATAAAAGCCAATTTCTGACTCAATGGGATGCATTATAGCAACATTTGTGGCCCAACAAAAGAGACAGGTTGCATTCTCTGTAATTGACCACACCTTCCTCATTGAAACAATTGTAGAGTCGGCAAAGACTTATTTTCTTCTGTTACCAAATGGATGAGGGTCATGCTGACATCACAGGGCGCAACTCTATCATGAATCTCATCGTATGACGACCGGTGACCTTAAGACACAAAGACCGCTCCCAGCCAAAAAACAAACATTAATGTTGTCATGGCCCGATCGTGCACGTGCATCGATTCTATTTGGCCTGTGAAGATCTGTCATCGCAGGGCATTCACATCATAGAAATGCATTTGCTATGCCATTACGGGGGGACCGGCCCCTTGGGAATCTGAGGATGCTATCAGCCCATGTCATTGGTTGCCTTCTCCCCTTCACAGTCAGGCTGGCTAACCCTAAAGTAACACTCCCTCGATGAGTGATCTATTTATTTTTGCATGGCCGCCTTTATCGACGGAGCCTGTAAGCTTCGGGGGGGAAAGATGGTATCAGCCTCTATTCCCCGGGAAGCAAGCAACCGGCATACGTGCCATTTATTCAGGGAAGGCTGCTGGTGCTGTATCAGGTCAGAGCAGCTGTAACGATAGCGTAATGTCTCCATGAATCCTTCTTGTTTACTGCTGTTTTGGTCTGTTTGTGTGTTCAACCACCTTTCCTGCCCTCTCCTGCTCCTTCATGCAGATTCCCTCTGTCACTTGCCTGATTTAATTAGTCTCAAATCCACTTACTCAGGGTATGTTTTCAACTTCATTACCGTCGTCTGTGTAGGCCTCAGTCTACTGTTTTTATACCATGAATGCAGAGTTGACATCATGTGAGATACAGATACAGCCTCGGCGACATCAAACGCATCTCATATAACACTCATGGAGTACGCCAGACGTACCTTTCGCAGATATCCCTTCCCAACAGACGGAACTATCTCGAGGTATACGAGAGTGCGGCACCTTTTTATGGTATCTCATACATAGATCATTGATGACACACCGAAGAGGGGGTTTGCGAGAACATATTGCTCTGTCTTGTCTTGAAGCTTCTGAAGTGAAGTGTAGGCTTGCCGTTGCTTTCCTGAGCTTCAGGGGAACTCGGTATAAAGAGATTATACAGAGGTGATCATCAATAATTGATGGAGAGGATACAGCGCGAAACCTAAAACAGTGTAAATGCCTGTACTTTTTTGAACCTACTATTGAAATATTCATCGTGCGCTGCTGATGTCAGCCTTAGTTAGAGGTAACCTGTCTGGACTCACTTTTGAGACCCTCTGAATCTTCTTCCCTCACATGTCTCTTATTTTCCAGAGTTCCATATTTCAAAACGGGGACCCCCCCCAAGTTGGCCTTTCTTCGTTCTTGTTTTTTCTTTTGGTTGCTTAAGGCAGGCCCCCGTTTTTTTTTGGTTTTTTTTCTTTTTTTTTTTGTTATACAAAATATAACACAACCAAAAAAAAGAGGTTTATTCATTATATAGGCTACATTAATCGATAATATTCATTATCTTGAATTCTTGCCGTCTTTTCGTCATCCATCTAATCTGAAATGCTTAACTGGCATGACTGGAAATGAGACGACACTGGCCAGTGTTTTTAAATGATTATCGCCTTAATCCATCATGACATCACATGCATAAAGTGGAAAAATATAATGCGAAATAGCTTTTCGTAGCACTCCATTATAGACCCGTTTTGCTTTTAGAGGCTAAAATTCAACGACGCTGTCCTAATTTCCTTTTATTTAGTGCTTTTGGGGTTTGTCGAAGAGGCCACCGTAATGTCTGCAAAGTGGGCATGAGGTCATTGTCTTGCCAAAGGAGAAGCTGAGCTCTGCTGTGCCACTGGCCAGTCAATCTTCCCCCATTTGTGATGTGGCCATGGGCGTCTGATGCATATTGCAGCTCAGGGTACTTCCCCCTCAGCTCTCATCATCTGAGAATGAGTCACTACTGTGACTCCAGTCGGGGTAGAGGTCAGGCGATTTGACCCATGGGATTAATTGCCCCCAAGAGAGCCGAGGGTGTGCGTAAGGAGAGCGGTGGCCATAGAGAGTGCGCTACGCTGTCGTCTCTCGAAACTGAAATAATGGCTCAATCATGCATGATTGCTAGCTGCTAGGATACTGCAGTGTTTGTGTTTCTAACGAAGCTGGATATTGTGATGGCTCTTGAATTAGCATTTAATATGTTTCACTGGAACTGCACAACTTCTTGCACCATATCTGTCAACTGGCCACAGCCGGTTAGTGTGTCTCAACCAAATGGTGATTTTGCAGAACTCTTTGTAGCTTAAGATGGATCTGACCATTTTTTTTGCTGAACTCAAGGAATGTACAGTCATCCTCGAATTTATTTATACCCTTCCATTTAAGGAAAGGAAAAATCCACAATAGTCACTCAAATAACTAGAAACTGAAAAAAGTAATAATAAATAAAAATTTGCTAAATTATACTTTAGTGAAATAAGCATTGCTTTTGAATTGTAGTTCAAAAGAATAATTAAAAAAAAAAATTATGCAGAAGTCTGATTGAGAGTTACAGAAAACACTTGATTGCAGTGATTGGCTCAAAGGGTTGTTCAACTAAATATTAGTTCACAGGTCCCATCATGCCTGTTTGCTTGTTTTTGTTGTTGTTGTTTTAATATTTCTGTTGAACCACAATTCAAAAGCAACATCATGATTTTCATTAAATTGTTATTTATTATTACTTTTGTCAATTTCAGCTTATTTTAATGACATCTGTTTTTTTCCTTCTTTAATGGAATAAATTTGAGGACAACTGTAGATGAACAGTTTGCTGAGATTAGCAGGTTTATATTCTGTTATGGGATTGCTTTTATCTCTCCTGCTAATATTCTTGTATTTAAAACCCTTTATTTACCCCTGGTGGACAAGCTAGCTGATAGTGGCAGGGCAGACTTGTTACGGGACGGTGTCTCTAACCATCAGAAAGCCATATGAGGAAGAAAAAGTAAAAGGTTTATTCTTTAATCTGTCTTCTGCACAGGCCTGGATATAACCTCACATTCCCATGAATGCCTGTGGCAGTAGTCAGGGGTAAATTGGGGTAACAAAATCCTCCAAATGATGAATCAAGTGTCTTTTTTTTACTCTTGTAACTCACACAGGCTGCTAGGAGGTTTTCCTTTAATTAAGATTCAAAGTACTATTAAAACTACAAATTGCCAGGTTTATTTCAAATGCAAATAAATGTAAATAATAGAAAAAGATATCTTATTGCTGCAGTTACATCTCAGTTCTGTAGCACACCTACTCAAAGCTGAAATCACACATCAAACATTTAGCAGTTGTTCCTAAATGTCACACATGCCAAATTCTGTTTGAGGCAGCAAAAAAAATAAAATAAATAAATGCACTTCCAATATTGTCCCTTTGTGTGCTAATAAAAAACATATTTATGTCAAAATCTGTGCATATGGTTTAATAAAACAAAAGGACACATCAACAAACGGAGGAGATGGATTGCTAAACCGTTTGCGCACAGATTGGCAAACTGTGCACACAGACTGACAAAATTGCTTTCCTTCGCTTGAAAGGCTCGTTTGAAGTTTGGAATCTGTGTGACATGAAAAATTATCCTTGAAATCTGTAAATCATCAACACATACAGCAGTTTGATGCTCGTCCTCGTGGTTTACATCCACCGCTGGCAGGCTAATGTAAAGCAGCTGAAGCAGTTTTTACCAACCTGTGCGCATGGTTCACCAATCTGTGCACTCAGTTTAGCAGTCCATTCCCACAGTTCATTAGTGATTGAACACAATTTATTAATCTTTTCCCACAGTTGACTAATCCTCAGATTTTCACATACATACATTTTATTACCACGTGAATGCTGCACGGCTCCACACCTTCCAAATGAGAGTGTGAATTTGACAAGATGCTGATGAGATTTTAATGAATGAAAGCAGTGCACTTGGAATTTTTTGAAAGGAGGGCTGCAAGGTGGATCGGTGGTTAGCGCCGTTACCTCGCAGCACGAAGGTCGCCGGTTCGCGTCCCTGTGAGGGATCTTTCTGCGTGGAGTTTGCATGTTCTCCCCGTGCAGCGTGGGTTCTCTCCGGGTTCTCTGGCTTCCACCCACAGTCCAGAAACATGCTGAGGTTAATTGGTGATTCTAAATTGTCTGTAGGTGTGAATGTGAGTGTGCTGGTTGTCTGTCTCTAAGTGTAGCCCTGTGATAGACTGGTTACCTGTCCAGGTGCAGCTGCAGCTCCCCCGCGACCCTAGTTAGGATTAAGCGGTGTATAGATGATGGATGGATGGATGGATCTTTGCAAATCAGGAGACTAACATCTGCTCTTCTCCCGTTCTTTCCACAGAGGACCTTCTCCCGATGGGCTTCCCTAACATCGACATGGGCCCTCAACTCAAAGTGGTGGAGCGAACTCGAACGGCCACCATGCTCTGTGCCGCCAGCGGCAACCCCGACCCAGAAATCACCTGGTACAAAGACTTCCTGCCCATTGATCCCAGTGCAAGTAATGGGCGAATCAAACAGCTACGCTCAGGTACGGAAAGCTCAAGCAACATGTTGGTGTTTTTGTATTATTGTTTTTGCCTCGTACTAATTTGATCATTTGCTGTTTTTCCTCCAGGCAATTTTGACCGTAGTTAACATGGATTTTTTTGTGTTTTGCAGCTAGAGTGGTTGTTGTACCCAATATTTCCTTTTTCTAAGAACACACAAATGTGCATCTCTAATTTGGGAACGCATAGAAATGTTTTGGCAATGAAGTCACATGTTACTGCAGCAAACAAAAAAGACTGTTATTTTCCTTTTCATGTGGAATATCTGTACTTATTAGGAACTAAAACCTGCACTTGGCTTTTTGGTTAGGGACAGTGGAGCAACGATTTATCCAACTAATCTAAACAGGGTCGCAGTCGACCGAGTGACCAGAGAATTATTTCATTTACTAACATATTTGACGTGAAAATCACAATTTCACAAGATATCAAGGGTTAAAAACTAACAAATGTATGTCAGCTGTAGAGCCATCGTGCATGCAACCATAGATCTTTAATTCAAAAGATATGTGACAGTAAAAGACTGCGTCAGGGAGTGTGACACCACAGACTGAGGCCTAATGATTCACAACAGTCCACGGGTGTGTCCTAGCACACAATGAGACCGAGGTCCGTATTCTACTGACAAAACTCAGTGGTGGATATGTTGTCTTGTTCCCATTGATTAAACCCCACTGAGAGGCCCAGTAAAGCAAAGTCTAATTATATAGATAATTAAGTGCAGGCCCTCAAGTGGCTCTGGGCAATAAGGGGTAGATATTTTAGGTCGAAGATTTGTCACCATTTGAAAAATCCAATGACTCCTATTTGATTTGTTGCTGCTAACGTAAATCAGGGTAGACACCACTAAATAAAGAGTCTGTTGCCATTGAGTTCCTGCCCTAGTTGCGGCCCCCTAAGAGCTGTACACGCAAAAGAATCAATTTGTCATTTCATTATTCATGCTGTACCGAGCACAGCGAGTCCACGGCTCCGTGTGACACGGCTCATCTTTAACTTGCTGTCATTTTTAGCGGAGACCTTTGACTTCTAAATTTTCACATCAAAACCTTTTTCTTTTTTTTTTTTTATCTTGTTATTTTCTCTCTCAGGTTGTCCTGAAGACCGACAGTCTGTGCTTTTAAAGTTTGAGGACAGTTTGAGGCCCTAATATTAACGTTTCGCCTTCATGTTCATCTTTTTTTTATTCACAGCAGAGCCCTCGTCCTTAACAAGTCTTGACCTTATAGGTGCCCTGTTTGGTGTATTTCTCACCAAAACTTAATATGTGAGAGCTAACAAACACATTCATGCAGCATCGTGTAGTATTTTGTATTCCCATTTGGCATTGCTAATTCATAAGATTGCTTCATAAGCGGTGTTTGGCATGAACCTAAATGGCTTCATGATAATTCTGTGACAGAAATAAAATGGGGAAACACTTGCAAAATCACTCTATACAGGGTCTGTTGAGATTCGCTGTACCTTGTGACACATAACAGCCACAAACATAACGTTGTCAAAATCTAATTTGACCTCACTAATAACACTAATTCCAAATCAAATACTACGCCAGAAGTTAGTGGAAGATATTCTACACCCAGATTTTTAAGCTTGTACTGAGCAAAAAATGAACAGAAATATGCACTGGCAGGTGGAAATATAAATATATATATTAGCTGTTCAATTCAATTTCTATGCGATATTGTCTTATTTAAGCGTGAAGCTACGACATTCAGAATAACTAGTCAAGCAACTGAGCTTCACTATGTTGTAAATAAATGCTAAAAAAAAACAAAAAAATGAAAGCTTGTTAAAGATGTTTGGAGTGTTCAAGACAATTTCAAGCTTCTGGTGTTTGCTTCTCAGGAACATTTGGCAGCTCTTCTCCAGCGGTGACTTCTTAAGTTTTGGTGTAATGATGTGGAGGGACAGCTCTGTTGTTTAAAATCGAGTTACCTGGTAGCCAAGTGTTTTTTTTTGTGGGTTTTGAGCCTGTGTGGATGACGGACGAGGAAACGAAGCTTCTTGTCTGTCGTCTAACCTCCGTATCATCTGTCTTTACCCGTCCATGATGTCTTCAGTTTGTCTTTGTGTGTCCTGTTCAACTGAAACTGACTTGTTGTTTTGTCACTTTCTTAATGTGTTTTGTCTGTATTTGTGTCTGAAACTCAGATGTGCCCTCAGTCCACATCGCAGAGTCTTCAACACGTTTCATTTGGTTGTGACCCATAACACAAGTTAAAACCAACGAGGAAATTAAGTTAAAAGACATAAAATAAGAAAATTAATGGAACTGAAACATAAGACTAAGCATGTGATGTTTTTTTTAATTGACAACACGAAGAAAATTCCTCTAATTAAAACCCTAAATTGTAAATACAATTCCCATTAACCAAGAAGTTGTATTTGTGAGTAAAAAAAATGAATCCACGATATCTCATAAAAGCTGCTAAAGCGCTGAGGTGGGACACAACGCACAACTAAACTGTAGCTCCTTTAATTCCTTCAATTTAACCTCAATTAAAAATGAACTGTGTTGTTCTTCCTCCTTTTTTCTGTTTACTTCTTCTTGCTTTGTCATTTTCAGAAACCTTTGGTAAGTGTCTTGCAAAAAAGCTCAGCGAGCCAACCCACTCCTCCTTGAAGCAGATGGCATATTTAAACTTCTGTCCAAACGCATGAATTCCCCTGCTCTCCCCTTAACCCGTCTCTTTTT
The DNA here is from genome assembly GCF_000690725.1 of Stegastes partitus. Lineage (NCBI taxonomy): Eukaryota > Metazoa > Chordata > Actinopteri > Pomacentridae > Stegastes > Stegastes partitus. The sequence continues at coordinate 99,701 of NW_007577880.1, read as the reverse complement.
TTTCCCACTCGCTCTGTTTTTACAGTATATATCCTTAACTTTTGCTTTTGTTCTGCCCACACTTCTTCTAACATCAACTTTGTCTTCTCTCACCCACAACAACGGAGCTCAGAGCAGAAACACAGCTTGAGTTAGGGAGGCATTATGATCCAGCGCAGTCTTGTTGAGCAAGTCCTACTTCGTGTTATTGCTAATATGCATATTAAGTCACTTTTCTGCTGTATTTTAGCAGGTGTGCAGGTTCGGTTTCAAGGTTTCTTGGAAGTACCTGTTGCACTTATTTACTTTTCCCTGACTATATCATCTAGATTTCACTCTGCTGCTGCCGCCATCATGTCTGTTTTTTTTCCCTCCGCTGTGTAACAAGACAGCAGGCTTTGAGGAAATAATTGGACTCTGTTTGAATCCAAAACAATTATTCCCGTGCAGTCATAGCCTACAGTATTTTTAGGCTTCTTGGTGAGACATATAACACATTTCAGTACACTGGCTGGCTGTTTTTTTTATTTTTTTCAGATGTAAACGGTTGAACCTCAGATTTCACAATAACAGCTTTACTGTCCAAAAATACCCCCGGAAAGTGCAGCGAACACTGATAGGAGCTGAGAGAATTTTGAGCTCTTTCCAGGTGAAGGCCACTGCAGGATTGCTGTACGGCTGAACCTTCCAATCCCACACTAGGGCTGGGTCAACCCTCTGGTCTTGGCCAAATATTTTCTCAGGAGAGCATTTTCTTCTCTTGCCAGATTGGCTCACACCCCCACTACTTACAAATGTCTTGCGACGGCTTTATTGCCCATTCTAGAGGGCGAGGGCTCAACTGATAGTTACATGTTGCCACATTTTTTTTGTCCTCCTCCTGACTTTTTGAACTACTTGCAAAAATATACCCGGGCACTTTGCGCTGGATATATTTTACTTACATTTCAAACTATATGTGTATGTAGGAGGGCAGAAAAGGAAATTACTTTCCCTTGTTTCAAAACCACGGCTCTCACAAGGTAATGTTAGCTTTGGGGGCTTGCCTTTTTTTAGACCTTTTGCTGGAAAGCTCAGCAGCCAGGCAGGATTTATGCTGATGAGAAAAAGGTCTGCATGCTTGAGTCCCCTGTAGGCTGCCATCTTCTCATCTCCTCAGCACTTCTAGTAGCCATCTTGGGTCTCCAGTTTTCATAATTTAAGGCCTGCTCACGATATTTTTTTTTTTTCAATAAATCCACTTAAGAAAATCCCCAAACAGAAAACAGGTGAAAGTTCCCATGGCAGCCTTTTTCATATTTACTACTATAGATTCAATTGCTGTTGACAGTTTCTGGGTCTACCTTTATTACTCTTGTGCATCAGGCACATTCTCAATCCTCAGAGGGTAAACTGTTAAACTGGTGAGCCCTGCGCCGTAAACGGTGGGAAAATAGGGATGAGATGTGGGAAGAAAACGGGGAAATGGACTCACAGAGATGAGTTCAGATACGAATCCCTCGTCTTTCTCACATGACCTTCATCCTGTGATGTTGAAATGTAAATGCTGATCTAAATTATTCACGCTGAGGCCAAAGAAATCACGTCACAATGCCAGTTTTGAATACATTTACTGTTGTTTACAAGATAGCTGCTTGGCTGGCAGAATGGTTCCTTATGTTCCGGACCACGCTGTGCTGGCGGGGCCGTGATATTTGCATCTGGATCCCCGAGGAGCTCCTCTGGAGGTGTGGAGGGAGCCTGACATTTCTCCCCAAGTTCCCATGGCTGCAGACCCCAGGCCCTCGTTGGCCTTGTCAGCCTTGAACAGATTAGCCACGGACCACGGTGACAGTGAGATGATGGGGTAGAATATTCATAAAGATTAAGGTCTTCTTTAATATATAGGCTTAAAAGCATGACCTGACATTAAATGGCTCCCTTAAACACACAAATTTATGCAGTTATGTGAATCACGTTGACTTCAGTTCTACTTAATCTGCAGAAAAACATTTGTCGGCGCTGCTCTGGAAGGAGCGGCCCGGATCTATACAGACGTGGTAGCAACAGCCATGTTTTCTCTGAAACCTGCTGCGACACCACAAGGATCCCAGACAGGTGTCTGTGGTGACGAGAAGGTCAGCCAGACGCCCTCTGGAGGGTGGTCAGTCTTTGACACTCAGCCAGTCACGCAACCCCATTCGCCTCACACGCAGATGGACAACATCTCTGGCCAGATTGCCTGTGGCCAGACTATAGCCTTCAATAATATTCTTTTAATATATTCACAGGCTTGTTTAACAAAACAGCTGGACTGCTCTGCAGAAAAAAAATAAAAATAATGCCACATTTGATAATGTGAGTCGGACAGCAGCATGTTGAGATATATTTAGGTCATTGTCACCCTAATCTGATCAACCCCTGGCTGACCAGAGCTTAGAGGGGGAGCTTATGGCCATTAGGTTGCATCTCTGTAATACAGGTGGATTTGCTATTGTAATTGAATACTGGCTGGCCCCTGCAGACCCATCATGCCTGGTCTTAATAAAGTTTTATTTTTTCTTCTCATGCCGCTTTATTATTAACAATTGATTTTTAAACATTAGGAGTTTCAATGGGCATTTCTCTCTCTCTCTCTCTCCTCTCTTTTTTTTCCACATTTTTCTGTTGAACCTTTGAACCTGTGTTATCCTCCTCGTTGCTCTCCTCTCATATTCTTATTTATTTATCACTCAGTTCTTTATAATGGCCATGTGATAACCCTCCCCCCTAACAAACCTGCTTTATTAACCTTAACTTGAACCTAACCTTAACCTAACTCTGACCTTAACCTCTAACCTTTAACTAGCAACCTCTTTAACTCCCGACTAAAATTCATCTCAGCTAAAGCAAAAATAAACCAGCTTCCTGCAGCCTCTAATCAAACTCTAACTCCGTAACAATGTAACCTTCCCACAGCCCTTTTTGTCCTTTGTCTTGTGATTACCTATGATTATGTGGTCTACAGAATCATTACAGGAATTATTAAAATGTCACTTTGGTTTTGCCTGGTTTTGCGATGACTGTGAGCTGTCGCCGTGACAAATCTGTGCGCACCACACCATTTGAGAGTACTAAATGATTATATTCTTTAAGGTTGGGTTTCCAGAGTACAGACATCTGGTGCAATGAACAAAATATGTTGTTAGATGTCTATCTGAAATGTTCACCTCGTGGACCATTGTTGCAAATACTCTCGATTTTACAGTACAGTTGTTGTCAACAAATGCACACATTGGACTTCTTCATATGTTTTTTTAGACCAGTCCGGTGTGAGATCTTTAAAAAAAAAAAAAAAAAAGTGCAGATGAAGGTCTATTGCGAAACCAGGCCAAACTCCAAACCCGGTGACTGAATCCTAATTGCTGGTATCACAAAGAATGACTCTGTATCCAGAAATGCAATAACAATCTGACCAGAAGGTACTCGAAATGTCATCCCTACAACCTTGTCGCCCTCCCTCCTTATTGTACCGTACCGAATATGGAAATCGCTGGTGCTGCTGCTTTGCATTTAAACACCAGAGGCCAAACGCATAAAACTATGTGCGGATTCAACATTAGGACTGTGTACACACAGACAGAAATATTCCTTTTGTCAAATTTTATGAAGCTGTGCCGGCTCTGTTTTATAAATCTCTGTCGTTGTGAGATTGGGCGCTCATGCATGAGCCTCATTTCCACTCCCATAAATAGATATAAGTGCCCTTAAACATCCGTTGACAGTTGAGACTTGTGAATCTTCCACCATTCATTAGAGCTGTCAGTAACAATGGGGAGGGGGAAAAAAAGAATTTAACCGACTGTATCACGTCGGCGGGACTCTCCAGCAGCAGGACAGGTGTTTCTACTGGTGATTGTCACACATGGCTGTAGCCGTATCACCGATTTATCACACGTATCCGTAAACCGACCTCACTGTGATATCTCAATCAGCAAACTGATTTTATAAATTAGGCTACTTCCCAGCTGAGGATAAAGTAAAAGACCACTGACGGTGAATAAATTGCTGGAATGTATGTCAAAGAATAATGAAGTTCAGAATTCCTAAATAGGGATTTAAAATGAAGCTTATAAATTAGCCTTAAATTGAAATATTGCAGAAGGAATAATACTTTACGATAAGATAATGTCTCCCGTCTTATATTTAATCTTCATAAACGTTCGCCCGCAACTGCCTCTGGACAACTATATACTCCTGGTTTGAACTGTGCTGAATCTGTAAGTAGTGTCTAAGTGGGAGATGGTGTGTGCATGGTTATTATGCATACACAGTATTCCAGATTCTCTTGGTTTTATTTTATTTTTTGAAAGAGCTCTTGTTGTTTGGTTGGCTAAGCCGGTTGAACTAGTGTATGTTGCATGACTGCGTGCACACACAGTGGCTAGAGCTGTAGCGTTAGGCTTAATGGACAATGCGTACCCTTGACTCTCAGCTCTGCGCCTGCAGGCCTGTGTCAAGTAGGGCACCTCTCTTGAGTGTGTGCCACCCTGCTGGCAGCCTCAGGGGATGGCCAAGGGCACATTGTTGCCCTGCAAGCGAGAGAAGAGAAAGGAATTAGGAAAAACAGCCAAGAGCGGAACAACAGTTTAATTTGAATTTGAAGGGGTTGAAGTTAAGCTGGCTCCCCTACCCACACCCAAAGCTCTGCCTAAAAGAGATATATTTTACATTTCAACAGACTACATTTAAAAAGCCCACCAGCTAGCGAGTGGATAAGCTCAATATTTTATTGTCCCAAATGGGACATTTGGCTTGCAGTCAGGCATGTAAGACAATACAGACTCACAATAAACAAAGAATAGAGAAACATACAACTCTCAGTGAAATGAAACAATGGAAATAGACAGGAAATTGAATGGCTGCGGCGAAGGGGTGAAGCTCGAGTTAAAGAGTCTATCTGTCACACCTAAACAGGTTTATGACTTGTAGGATAAATAAGAACTTCAATCTGTTTGGTTTGACTTGCAGTTGCCTGAAGGTTCAGCCTGGAATCCTAGTTCAGTGGAGATCCCAGACCTCCCTCGACAAGTTTATTCAATACTAATGCGGATGCTCGCTATAGAATCGAGGCGCCTTTAAGTGTTGTACTGACCTCTCATTCAAGGTCAATTGGCGAGGAAAAGGCTTTTGCCACTGGAGCATTCTCAGTTGAAAAACCAAATCTCTCGTGCTCTGCCTGGAGTTGCAGCCGCGATAAAATGCACACCAAGACCTCAAGCTTCTTTAGCTCAGTCGATGAAGCATTGTGTCTCCTCTCGTAATATATCTAAGTCAAGAAGAGAGGGAAAAATACAACGATAAGCTAATGGAGTATGCCAGTCATATAAGCCTCCCCATTCTTTTGTGATACCAGCAATGAGAGGTATTGTTTTGCTTTTTTTTCCTATTGAAAATCCCCCCCATCTCTCTAAGAGATTATCTATTGGATTGATATCTTAGTTTCAGTGACCTCCCCCTTTCCAACCCAAAATACTTCCTCTAACTATTACTAACATTAACCTTGAACTAAACTGATGTTGTGTCTTCATTTTTGTGTCTCCTCCAGAGGGTACCCCAATTCGAGGTAAGACGTTTAACCATCACAGTGAAAACGGGAATCAAAACAAACAAAAAAAAGACTTTAACTGACACATAACCCGACATAACCACCTCCTAATTCCACCAAAGTGACTAAATACGAGAAAAAGCGCTTTCCTGCTATTATAAAAAACATCAAAGGTTTTCACTAATATTAATATCTCATCTGTGTTTGTGGTCTGTGTGCTCCGTACACAGTTTGGTCGTAAGTGTTTCACGCTCACACATCTCGTCATTGTCGTACTGTTCTCCCACCTCTGTGTGTGTGTGTCTCTCTTGTGTTTGTGCTTTCTTGCCATCTTCTCCACATGGCTGGTGTCAGGAAACTACTGAGGAATTCAAATTGCGCTGCCAGCTGGTTACGATACAGGGCTGGGAAGGTTAAAAGCAGAGGGAGGGATCGCGAGGGCTGTTGCAAGGTGTTTTGTGCCTCTGACATTTAAATTTTTTTGGGGGACACATAGACACGGGGGCCGGAGGCTGGGGGATGTTAGCGGGTGGTGGAGATGGTGGCCTTAAATGTTGATAAGACCGGGCTATTGAAAACTGTAAAAAAAAGGTTCAAGTCAGTTTTAGCAATCCACCTTTCTTCCGTCTCCTTTTCTTGCTTCGATATCCTCCTCATCTTCCTGTTCACCGCCAGGGCACTAGCCACATCACGTATGTTAATGCACCTCCCTCGTAGCCGGAGATACTAGTGGTATGTCAGGGGAAAAGCCGGCATAAATTACATTTGATTTAATTCCCCGTCCCAGCCGTTCTGCAGCACAGCAACTTACAAAGCTGGGGAGGCTGCGATGGCTGCCTTTTCAAAATCGGCAACGTATACGCCCTTTAACCCAAAAAATAAAAGAACAGCTTTTAAAATGTCAGAGGATGAACAGAAGGATATCAAGGCAGGAATGGAATGACACAAATGTAAAGCAATGTGACTTATACAAAAGCTTTGTTCAAATAATTCTTCCTTTCCCCCTCATTTTTTTTTTTTTTCATTTCCCCGGACAGTTTAACTTTCACTCGTAATTATCCATCCGGCTTTATTGCTGAAACACTCACTCCCAGTTGTGATTCGGTGTGTTTGTTGTGAAGTGCTTTTGTTTCACAGGCGGAGCAGGTAAGCGAATATCTCAGGTTTGCAACGACTGTCCGAAGGTGGGGACGGGATAAATGCTTTTGGTTTTTACGATGACAGTTCGGTACGGCGGAGGAGGTGAATTGTTTCGACAATGCAGCTCCTACGGGAAGGTTAAGGTCCTCCATTTTCAACCATTTCACACAAATCTCTAAGCTGTAGCATGCAGTCAAACATATTCATAAATGTCATGGGTTCTAGACTTAAACCCCTCACTCCTTTAAATCCCCTCACTCATTACCAGCGTAGCCAAACCCGGCCCTCCCCGCATCTACTTTGTTTGATTAAGAAGAGCTCATAAATCATATTGTGGCGAACAAAAGCAAGCATGACTTATGAACTCTGCATTTGCATAATGAGATAAGCGCCCTGAAAAAGACGACTCCTCGCCGCCGCCGCCGCCGCGTTACCCCACTGACACTGACTTGCCGTTAGTAGCGTGTGTGGGGGGGGGTATATGAGGAATGAAGGGATCGCGTGGGAGGTGGAGGCGGATGCAAATGTAATTGAGATCAGGGTGTCAGAATTTAATAAAATAAAATGAATCTTTTCATTTATTTTTGCATAGCTGCACACTTGTGCATGCTTTGCTTGACAGTTGACTGTTCTTCTGCTGCAGAAACTGGAAGGTTTTGAGGACACTGTTCTACTGCTGAGTCATTTTACGTCACTGCATGTAAGAAATGACGCCCAAAATGTTAAAAAAAAAAAAACTGAATTAATTTGACTTCTATACAAAGCCAATGCAGGTGCTGGCCTTGAGGTAAGCGACAGGTATAAAGGTAGCTCGACTCCCTACCTGCTTCATTACTGATTTCATGGGAGCGTTACAAGGCACCAGATGGGCTCTGACAACAATGGCATCACACGTGGAGCCCCATGCTGGTGCGATCACAGTATAATGACCTTGGGGTGGTGGCAGAGCATGCCTGAGTGACAGCCAGGATGCAGATGAAGGGGGAGAGACGGAGAGAGAATGGCAAGTCCAGACTTGGCTGCCATAAAGTGATGCTGACCGTCTTTATTTGTGCAGTTATTAAAACTGCGGGTTCGCAGCTGATATTTGTAACTTCCAGCGTCTTGTTGCCAACAGTTCCACCAGTGTTCTGCAGTTTGTTCTTGAAGCAGCTGGTGAAAAAACCTGGAAATTAACCACCCAGTGAGATGGGGATAACGCCGGGCTTCAGATATTCACATGTTGATGTAGCGCAAGTACGGCCCGACAACAACTCTCAATAACAGAGTGCGTCCATTAGCAGGTACCGGTGTGTTTACTATGTATAGTTTCTTCTCAATCAATGCAGTTAGAGTGCTAAAATATTAATATTGTATCGCTGCTGTATCCTACGCTCCTCGGTGCACTCCAGCGAGCTTGATTCATGCACTAGAAAGGTTATTATTTGTGTGTATCTACTTAGTAAGGTGATAATTTCGGGCGCTCTAATTGCACTGTAGTACAGCTTTAGCGAGCGGCGTTCGGATGAGGGGAAACGACAGGAAAAGAGATGAGGAATGAGGGACTAATGAGGGCCATGAACTGAAAACGAGAGATAAAATGATGAAAAGAGCAGTGTGCCACCGGCAGGCCTGAGTGGGATGCAGAAGGAGCAAGAGGGAGGGAAAGAAAGAGTGAGACTTGGCCAGCCATTTTGTTGATCGCCTAAACAAATCAATCAAGGCCCGCTGGAGCACACTAATTGAATTACACAAATGGGACTGAGGGGGGGGTACACATGGCAAAGCTGCTACAAAGCAGCGACCGGGGTGGGCCGACCGCAGCTTCAGGCACTTTCTGAAATTAATCATCCATGCAGGCCCCTCCTTGCTTTTCTTTTATCCCCTCATCTGTCCTTCTATTTTCCTGCGCTTGTCTGTCTTGTCAACTCTCGCTCCCTCCTCTCTGATTGTTTTGTTCTTTCTGTACAGTGCACCTCTCATAAATTAAACTCTCTTTCTCTCTTTTTTCCCCCCCTTGCCACATCTCACTTCCTGATTTCCCCCCATCCGTACACTCTATGCTGTCCTCTCTTGCTATCCCCATGTCGTCTGGTGTGATATTTCCTGCTAGTCTGCCGCCACAGAGAGCACATCGAAACCTGCAAGAAAATGTGTTGTGAAACGTCCCACTGTCCCTCGCCGGTGAGCAGATACAGTGCTAGCCTTGTCTTCAAGACAAATGTAAATCCTTGCACATTTTTTTTTTTGTTGTGGAAATGCAGAAATTTTAATATTCTGAAGAGGACATGTGCAAAGTATCTGCTTTTACCGGCTTTCTGTGCAGGAGAGTCTGTCTGGGAGTCAACATGTATTTGTTGAACTCTGCCCAGGCAGCCTCCTTTGTTATCACACCTTGGCACCTCCGCGCTCCTCATCAGATCAGCCTGCGGCATGTAGCGCTGTTAACCAGGGCAGCTGTCATGGCTGGGACAAATGCTCCAGACCCGCTGCCCGTTACAGCCTTCTTTATCGAATGGATGAAGACAGTGAACACACTGCGAGGCAGCCAAGAGAGGGAAGCAGCGGTGGCTGTGGGTTGTGATTGTTGGTGGTTGTTCTGACTGAGATGGAGGCTAACTGGAAGTGGTGTCATTATTATCAGGGGCTTTATAGCCTGAATGTTCTTCTTCTTCTTCTTTTTTTGGATCCTAATGGCGCGTTGCATACATCATGGAATAACAGAAGAGAAAGATGTCCCAATCGTTTCTCCTCTGACCTAGTAAAACATGAATTATAAGTCAGCAGGGGCAGTGTTCCTGCAGTTTACTGATGGTCAGTGTGGCTGGTAAGTGGATTGAGAGTCAGTCCTGTTCCAGGATATTCTCAGATCAATTCCCACAACAGCTCACATAGTGTCCTTCAGCATTCATGTGTCCCTTTTTAAGTGTCCTTGAGTAAGATAGCACTGCGAGTAAAATCGTACTCCCTCAAAAAACCCACCCGTCACGCCGGATTATAAAGTTAAATACTGACATTGCAGTCTGAAATAAATGCACCGGTAGTGTTTGTTGGTAAAATGAAGGAAGTCATACAACAGTTGCTCATTAAAAATATGAATATTCTTTGCAGTTTGAACCTTCGCCCACATCTTTGTAATTGGAGTAAAGTTTTTGTTTGTTTTCTGTCTGACAATCAAACAACGCAGTCAAACTGTGCTGAAGTAAAAGCAGCCGCCGTTTTTATTCATCACGCCATCTCTTGGCATGCAAATTAGTCAACTGTCCTGAACCGCTTTCCGTGCTTGTTAATGAAATCAAGCAAAAACAACCTGATCGGCGGTGGCTATTGCATTCGTCGTTTGTGATAAGACTTAATAGCTGGAGACGAGGAACACATGCCATCAGGCCCCGTATAGGACTCACTTCATAAGCACAGTATGGCCACTTTGAGAGTGATACCATAAATTGCTGTTTGTCACCAGGTAGGTCTTTATCAGTAAACACCCATTGTGTGAAACAGACTGGGTGCATGCTTCTTCTTTTTTTTTTTTTATTATTGTGTTTGTGAAAGATAATTTTCAGCATTTATTCCGTTTCTTGTGTTTTGTCTTTTCCTGATAGAAGAAGGAAAAAATAAAAAATGCCACTGGCCACTCGCTTTCTGATGAGCCACAGGCTGGCAAAGTAGACGGATCACAATTATGCAAAACACAAAGTGGAGTCAGTTTTCTTCTTTTTTAAAAAGAAAGACAAAAGGAAAGTGGTTGGAAAAAGACACATGGGTGGAGTTTGTGTGTGTGTGTGTGCACGTGCATGCTGCTGCTGCTGGAGATAGGACATCAAAGAGGATTTGTTTGAATCTGTTGTCTTTAAATGCTAATTATCAAGCTTTAAACTGACTGCCTCATCACTGGTCAGCACAAAAGGAAGATTTGGTTTCTTTTCATATGCTTACAGATATTAACTATTTTAATAGGATAGAATAATTAAAATTTACTTTGTAGTTTACCAAAGACGAGGCTGGGACTAGAAGAAAACATTTGGACATTTTTATTGATTTTCACATTTTAGGATTTTCTTGTCTCGACGTGTCAGGCAGCGTAATGTGGATGTAATAGACCAAAAATCAGAAATATGGTATATGAGTAAGAACAAATCTCCATTCCTCCTTCTCTTTTGTTGTTCCTGAACATTCGTTGTCTCCTTGCTTCCTCTCTCTTCTTATCCTACGTGCTTTTTATTTGTTTTTTTTACCTAACTTTCCCTTCCTGCAAGTTGAAGGACTCTGTATGTGTTCTTCACCGCTCCACTTTGAAATAATAGCTAGAATATGTAATGAAGCCTGTCGAGGCTCGGAAACAACAGATAATACCACCTAGCGAGGAGCTTCCACTAAAGATGGCGAGGAGCAGATGAAACTCTCCCCCCGTTTCCTCAAAGACTCCTCTATTTTTCCCCTCATTCTTGCTCTTTCTCCTTTTTTTTGCTATGAGGTACAGTTTCACAGCAGCCAGCGCTGGTATTAATTGGCACTCGTTTGGTTCTATATGTGTCACCTATCACGATGAGTTTTGCTGGGTGTCGGATAACTTTTGTTCAACGTAAATTGTGTGTTTGTTGAGAGTGGCTGGGCCTGCAGCTCATGAATAGCTGGCAGACATGGAGTGAAAACATACATGAGATGGAACGCTGCTTGTGATTGAACTGTTTGGTAGCAGCTAGCAGGAAAGGGGGGGCGCTTCCTAAGATTTTAGGATTCAGCACAGGGAGCAAAGCTGATGAGCCGCTGGCAGGGCTTTCTGGAACGGTCCACCTGGAGTTGAACTTCACACAGTCCTTACTTTGTGGTCTCCCCAGTGTTGAGGCGCTCGGCTTCTGAGCGCATTCCAACCCACCTGCCACCGGGCTGGCATTTGCTGTTCCAAGCGCACATCAAACAGATCCAAATCAGATGCTTGAATAAACCCACAGTGAAGACTGTACCACCTGCACTCTGCAGGTAGACGTTTTCATTTGGTTCATGAGCCATGTGCCAGGAACACTTCCCTCTGAGGCATGTGGATGATCTGAGCTGCAGAGGGAAATGAAGAGAAGGTAAAAAGAAAATAGAGCACTATAGATTGTTGTAGCTCCTGTTTTCTTTTTTTTTTTTAAGGGTAGATATATTTGAACTGACCCCAAGGTGTAACATACTCTCCAAGCCTCGGACAAGGTGGAAGCGTGACTAATCTTTATAATTAAGCAGGATCGATGGTCTCATTTGTGGCACAGCTGAAACATGTTATTAGACCAATGTTCCAGAATAGTAGCCTTGTACAACATTGTGTTCACTCTACTTGCCGATGTGATGGAGTAGGTTATGGTATATTACAAAGCATCCAGGGCAGCTGCTGGCATATTGATGCTTCCTGGCTAAACGTTAACGAGCAATGGTGCTGTGTTTGTCAGAGGGGCCTGGGCTGCAATCTGTCTGCTGAGCCAGCCAGAAGCCCTAATGATATCATCAGGAAGTGCCGTCAACAGCGCTCTAACGAGGAATGATCTGACGCCCGTTGTTTCACCTCCCTCCTTTGTCCCCCCGCACCCTTTCTCCGGCGTCGCTGCCAAAGCGTTTAGGTTGAGCTTATTTTGAGCATACAAGAGATAAAAATCTGGAAAAGAGATAAGAAATGGAGTCTGTTTGAAACGCGTAAGCCCTGAGGCGTCCGTGCAAAATGTTACAATGACATTATAAGGGGAGGGGAGAAAAAGAATTGAGATCAAGGAGAGATGTGTGTGGATTAAGCACAGTATAGAGAGAATGCATTTAATCTTAACACGCTGGTGAGGAGTGATTATAACACAAATACGTTGGAAAAAAATGAGTTAAAACAGCCCAATCAAAATAGCGGCCAGTGTTTTCAAGACGTGTCATTGTTCTCGTGTGGAGTTATCGCACAATTGCAGAGGGGAAGAGCTGCATTATGCACCATGCTCAATCGGACATGAAGTATTTCCGTGGAAATTTCCCCGTGACCCCTCCCCGCCGCCCTCAGCGTACACAGACGGTTTACGAGACCATCTCGACGCCCCCTTCTCCATTACTTTTCATCACACTTACATCATTACTTTGTCGCAGTTTTCTTAGCGAGACATCTCAACACGCGCGGCGTAGACCAGCGCGGCTACAAATTCGGTGTGACTGATTCGGTGCACATTTTTATTTATTTAATTCTCCATCTTTTTTTTTTTTTTTTTTTATCCACGGATGGCTGAGGCTGGAGTGGAACCCGGTCCGTCATGCCAATCTGCATAAGCGTTTCGCAGAGAGAAACAGTACTTGACGAAATGGTCCTGAGAAATTCAAGATACCCACCATTAAGAAGCTTGTCTGACTCCTTCATGCGCTGTCACAGACAGATTGACTAATCATTTTCCTCCCTGCTTTCTTTCTCTTTCTCTTTTTTTTTTTCTGTCCCTTCTGTCCTCCCCCTCCCCCTCTCTTCTTGTCTTGGTCGGATGTTGTCGTTTCCCAGGTGCCTTGCAGATCGAGAACAGCGAGGAGACAGACCAGGGGAAGTACGAGTGCGTGGCGTCTAATGTGGAAGGCGTGCGCTACTCGTCCCCTGCTAACCTTTATGTGCGAGGTAGGGAGCAACCCGGCCCCAGAGCCAGGCCAAAAAAATAAAAAAATAAAAAAAAGGTCTACCCATTCTAACTAAAATGTCTTCACAGTGCAGCTCAGCTTTAAGTGGCATTACTGTTGAGCTTAACAAATGATAATTGCTTCCAGCCTAGCTGTATTTGCACAAAATGTATTTTGCAAAATAGTATTACCCGAGTAATATAAATCTTTTAGCATTGATAGTATTGCCTGCCCATAAATGTAATTTCATATGCACTGAAACTTCCAAATGTAAAACTATAATTGACCAACTAATGTTCTTCTCTGTTATGATGTTATGCTCCATTTTGTCTTTCAATGCCCTCCCCTACTCACTCGGAAGGAAATGTGTAGCACAACAAGCCGTATGTCTTTACTCTATCGGTTGTAAGACACCTTTTACCTGTAATTGTGTGCCCGATCAAATGTTTCCCCCTCAGTCAAAGTTGGGACCCAAAAAGAGTCTGGAAGGACTTCTTTTTGATTAGTTTTTTGCAGGTAAAGGAGCACGACGGTAAGTCTTGATTTTGATTGAGTGGCGAGGTATTACAGCACACCAATCAAAATCTCAACCCCTTTAGCCCTCTCCAGATCTGGGGGGGGGAAAGAAAACTGAATAGAAAGGGACTGTTAACACAGTCAGCTGCTCTGTATTACACAGAAGAAATGTTCTGTCGCATAGATTATAAATAGTACACTTCCTCTACTTCTTCTTCATGCTGCTCTGGAGCATAAATACATAGTATTCCCCCGTTTCTGCTTTGGTGTATCATCTTTAAAGTCTTCCACAGTCAGTAGTAATTTTGGGTGGCATGTTCCAGCAAAGTGATGATATAAAAAACAATCAGTCACAGAGAACATAGAGTTTCATAGGAAACAGACAATGAAGACAAAAGCCTACCCTCCACCACTAATGCTAAATGACAATGAATCCCTGTTGAGGGAGCTTTAATAAATTGAAGCAGATGCATTTTCGACATGTATTATTTATATTGTGCATATTAAATAAAGATGCCTCGGTATCTACTCAGTTTGTTCCCTCTGCTGTGTACCAAATAACTTTGTTCCCAATAAATAATTCACTACTCTGACATTATAAAATGGGTCAGGGAGCTGCTTTTTCATTATTATTGCTATTATCATACCCTGTGAAGTAGCAGCATAGGGAAGAGAAATTCAACTGTTAGGAGCTGAAGGTAGAAAAAAAAAAAAACAAGGTTCATCAAGATTAGTGTCTCTCCACGCCAGCATTCATCCTGGAGGCTCACGCTGTCTCCACGGCGACGCAGTGACAATGTCAAGTAGCTATCCACCTTGTTCACGTACAGCACGGCTACAAGTTGAGAGGTTCATTGGAAAATATAGTCGAGAGCTCTACAGGAATCGTTAAATAGCAATAATGGGAACACTTTGTCGACACAGCACTGGGACGTTTAGCACTTCCTTCGGTCAGAAACACACAGCTATATATATACCCCGATATCATTTCCAACAATTCATGCAATCTCCATTAACACTGGCTCCATCAGCATGCCTTTAAAAAGAGTACACGAGGGTCATAATTACTTAAGTACTTTCACACTATGTAACGCACTTGTTATGCTTTGATGGTGTCAACCTTTGTCTGTTTTCAGTTAACTTTTGTCAATCAATTCTGATACTTGATGTTGACTATGTTTTGTTCACGAAGCAAAATGCACTTGAGATTAGCAGCTGTGGTGGGGATCAGTGTGACGGAGAAAAGAAAACAAAAAAGAGGCAAGAAGAATCCTAAATTGTATGTGGGGCATACTATGCTGGGGTAAAATAAGACTCCTAACCAAACCCTAACGACGATGCTTCTGATTGGCTTCTAAAAATCGTTTGCTTTAACAGTCTTGAACTGCAGCTGCTAATTTCATCCCAAACTGTGTCTTTTTTTTCTTTTCTATCTCTCATTAGTTTTTTTTTTCTTTTTTCTTTTTTCTTTATTTGGTTTCCTTCTCTAGCAAAAAAGCAAATACGGCCACCACAGGAGCCTCTCCTTGTGGCTATAAGGAGCTTGTGAAATTTTGAATTATGAGTATGGTACGCTTGATTTGACTCCAGTGGCGCCTCACTACTTTTTTCTTACCAGGCGACAGTGCGGCCACTGGGGTGAATCTGATTGTTTTGGTTCAAAGTTTATTTAAGTGGGGCGGCGGGAGGGGAGGGCAGGCAAGTGTACTATTCAAGACGGGTGTCACTGATAGCAGGGACAGGGGGGAAAAGGAGGAAAAAAGATTAAAGAAAAGGGAAATGTAGCTGCAGCTAAACACCTTGAGGTGGCTTTTTTTACTCTCTCTGTGTTTCCCCTATTTTTCTCTTCTCCTCATGTCATTGTGTTCTGCATCAACCCCTTTACATCCCTCAGAGCTTCGAGAAGGTTGGTGTGTTTTTTCTTTTTTACTTTTTTTAACCCACATTTGAAAAGAGAAAAAAAAAAAAAAAACAATTCAACATGTTGAAAAATTTTAGCTGTATTTGCCTATTACAGAGCTCGATTAATAACTAATTTGAAGAGATACTAATCAGTTAATCCAAACTGCTAAATGATTATGAAAGAAATTTTTATTTTATTTCCAAGGAAGAAATGATGAAAGCAAACCCGATTAGCTCGGGTCTTGTTAATTTACTTTTATGTTTGCATTGTGGGGCCTTTTCTCGTTTTGCATCCTTTGGTATTGCTTCTGCACCTAAAGGCTTTTCTTGCACGTGTTGTCATGGAAACCCAGCACGTGGAAATAACAGGAGTTGTTGCATGATGGGAGAATGTAACTGCGCTTGCATGCCTGTACAAAATCCCTTTGGCCGCGATGGTCTTTTGTTTTCTGCATTCCCTGTGTTTCGTTCAGTTGTTTCCTTCTCCTTTCTTTGGTTTTCTACGAGTGTGTTTTCCTGATACACCCCTTTTTTGGCTTACCTTTTTGTTTCGGGTATTTCTTTATTTTTTGTGTTGTGATAATGGTGTTGTGTTTGTGTGTTTTTCCTTTTTTGTTTCGTTTCTGTTCCTGACCTGATTTTTTTCCGTTTAAAAAAAAAAAAAAACAACAACAACAAAAAAAATGTTTGTCTTTTTGTGGTTCATTTGTTTGTGAGATTTGTGTTTCTTTTTTTTTCTTTTTTTTTTTTTCAAAATGATGCTGCTCTGCTTCTTGAGTCTTGGAGTGCAAATGCAAATGCCGAATGAAATAATAAGTGTGTATACAGCCAGTGTTCCTGTCATCTTGTTTATAGCGATCCATTACCGAAAAAATTAGACCTGATTGGGCCTGATTGGGTTCCATGGTGATTTCAGGCGCCCATTAAGGGATGCCATTTACAGTGTCGTGTGGATCAATAACAATATAATGACTTCGACATCACATTTGCCGTTGCTTAGCGGGTGCTCAAAGATACTTTTATTTTTCAAATGGCGGCAGCGAGATGTGATTGGTTTTGTTGAATGACTGCTGTTTGTGTTCCTTCGCAGTCATGACACTCAATCAAATTATAATCTATTATTCAAAAGCCCTCCTTCCCTTGTACACACAAACACACACACTCATCGAATAGAATTGATTTTCAGGTTGATGTGACTAAAATAATGACTATTCTCGAAGCACACAAGAAAAAAACACGGTGCTGTTTTTAAGTGCTCGTGTTTTCGTGCCAGAACGATAATGAGAAGAAAGTGCTAAATGAACTGGAGATCAGTGCAAACACTGTTTGCTGCTTTATGTTGCAGCTGGCTTTTTACAGTAATCGGATCTATATTGAATCTCATGTCAAACGCCGCAGAGAGCTCGTCTGTACAAATTTTTCAGCTCCGCTAGTCTCATGAATGCATAAGATACATATTTTTGGGGATGGAACCACGTCTTTTGGTTTGGAGGTATTACATGTAGCTCAGCAAGTCTGGGTAGGTCATGCATATTATTCTTTCAGGTAGAAGCGATAACGCGCTCTCGCTATCAGTCTCCTCTGAGAGTGGCAGCATTTGTATGTGTGGCTGTCAAAGTGTGCTGATCTTCTGGGGATTAATCTGATCTCTGCAAAGTATCTGAAAGTCATATGGAAAAACACTGCTGCTCCAACAGAAAACTAATTAGCAATGCTTTGGTAGCATCCGTCCAGAGTGGTGCATATGCTTTTTGGCAAGACCCAGATTTCTGAACGCTTGCCATTTTAACCAAACTTTAGAGCCCAGGAAAATTTTTGCTTAATGGCACTTTGACAGTGGCTGTTTAGCTACCACATATCCACAAGCCCACAAAAAAAAAGCAAATTAGAACAGGTCTATTTTTCCTGTAACTGCTGAGACATTTCGCTTGTCAAGATTTTATGTGAGCCACACTAAGTCCGAACATATCAGCAAACCCTTCCGTTCTGAAAACATCCAGCACCAGCGTTTTCTTCGAGAAGATTCTGACTTTAGCTGATATAACTTTGGCCCCAGACTACCAGATCTTTCTTTGCATTGCACCAGCCTAATCATTTATCCCTAAGCCAAGTCATTAGACAAATATATGTAGTCATCCCTGCTCATTAAGCAATTGACAATTAGGCGTTTCCCTTCCAATACCTCGATGGACCAATTGGCTTTGAAAAGACTTTGTATCAGTAATTGTAGTCGTGAAGTCCTTAAAACCCGCCAGTTAATAATCTGCCCTTGCTTCCCTATAGTCTCCACAAAGTATGGCACAATCAAACCCAGAATAAGGAAAACCTGGCAATGTCTAATTCTAAGTCCTGGAAATAACACTGATGCAGAAAGACTGTGCTGTTATCTACGCATGAGCATGTTTACCCTCCTACAATGGTGTCTGCTTGATTTTGAATGTGCTTGCATGTCCTGCTATGCATTTGTGTGTAATGTTGGGAAAGAAAGCTAGATTACACCTTATGTTCTCACTGGCCAAAGCAAAATCCTGCCATCTCTATTAGATGTTTGTCTCAAGGAGTCCTGACGATAATAGCCACCCTTCAAAAAATTCTATCGGTATCAGAAATGCAGTTATTTGTCGTACAAAGCAAAAGTTTCATTACCTCATATTCTAATGCAAATGTGTGAATACACTCCCTTCCCCAATCCGACTGATAATATTCACTGAAGGGATCAATCACCACAGTGAGAGGACATGCTTGCAGTATCATTTGGCTGCTTGTCATCTACCTGTAAGACAATGGAAAGAAAGTGATACACTCTGAAATCCCTTCAATCCACGCTTGCTATTATTAGACACCCCTGCCATGATTCCTGTCAGTTTCCCTTAGATAATAATTTCCATTTTGATGAGCCACCCATAGTGACTGTTTAGCATTGGCGCAGCCAAGGTATGTTAATACAGGCCGACCCCTACGGCTTATATGTAAATGCCGTAGGCCTCACCCGGCAAGTGTGACTAAAGGATCTCCATACTGCGCCTGTGTCCACAGGCAGCAAGAGGGTGTAATCTCAGCTTCAAGGTGACACTAAAGGCTGCACATTATTTTGGCTTCCCCCTTCATTTTGGGGCAGCAAAACCTGCCTCACCAAAATGGCCGATAATGTCCACCTTCTGACCTCTGTTTTTTGGCACAAATCCCTCCACAACACTGCCCACTATTAGAGTTAGTGCAGTACTCTGGCATTCTCTCTCGACTGCTTCTCACCTCGTCCAGTGTAAGGCTTCTTGTCTTTCTCTCCACATTGGGGCTTGAAACAAGATTATATGTTGTTAGTAGTCCAAATGAAGGTATATGTTTGTTTTATTTTCTCTCAATTCCAAATGGGCCGGCTGGGCTCCTGGTCTCTGTGAATGAGGAGCCTGTCCATGCAATTGGGATTCTTTATTTACTTTGTTTTCCTGTCAATACATTTTAAGGGCAGGGTAGGAGAGGGTGCGGCACACATTCTCAGCTTGTCCAGGGTTACCAGACCATTGACATGACAGTTCACTTGAACATTCAGTCATACCATACAGGCCTGTGTCCAGTCAATGAGTGCAGTGACTCATTTGCATGAAACATTGACATTTAGCTGCACAGTAAATGTTGTTCCCCCAAAGTGTTTTCAGCGTTTTTAAGATTCATAATTTTCTCTCCCAATCTATAGTGTAATGTGCTGTAGCATCAACTGATTGTGAGTTCTTGATTTTCCATCGTAACCAAAGACCAAATTCATTTACCTGTCAGATACATGGTGTATGCTGCTTTACAGTTTTTTTTTCAAATCGCAGCTTGATTACATATCATTCATTATTAGGTGCCCCTGTACCAGGATTTTTTTATTTTTTACTTTTAAGGGAGGAAAGTTTCTGCTTTTGTATTGGCTCAGTGAGTTTTATATATATTTTACATTTCACTTGCCAGCCACAGCCAAAAGTTACAAGCATTTGGCGGGTGACTGATGTTAGCTCCCATATCGCCCTGACACTGTAGTTACTCAGCGGTAAACAGTGACATATTCCTGTGGGGAAACCTCATTCACTCAGCCACTACAGCTCCCGGTCCATTGGCTGACCTGAGCCCCAGGGAGAGAAGATCACCCTCAGACACACTTTGATTGGATGTTTCCCCCCCTTTTAAAACCACCAAAAACCCTTTTTGCCCAGTTCAATTTTCACCATTCCTTTGGATTGGAAGCAAAATTAAAAAAGAGACAAATCATAGCTGAAAAACATCTAATAGTATTGATGCATACCTCTTTGTTGAACACAGCTGCACTCTGGTACTGTCTATGCTGTTCGGACGTAGTTCTTTTTGTGGATTTGTTCAGTTTGATTTGTTTCCTTTCATTTGATTTTGTGCGTGTGTCTGGAACTATGCTATATTCGGGAATGAATGGCATGCTTGGATGGGCTTGGGTGACATTTTTTTGGATTGTATTGGTTCTCCGGTGTTTGCCCAAGTGGATGGGGGCGCACCTGTATATGTCACTCATGCCATAGCCACACCCATGCATGTCCGTGTGAGGAATGGGCTGCCCTTTCACCTTTGTTGTTTAGTTAGGCATTTTTTGAAAAATTAGGATGCAGCAATATATTTTCTGTCCCTTTATGATGGGATGTTTTTGCCTCTTTTTTTCCCCCCCAATTCAACATGTTTTTATTTTTTTGTCCCAGTGAGACAAAGCATATATCAAACCAAAGGTCACGTTTCCCGTTGTTCGATTCTGTTTTTCCCAGACTCAGGTCATGGTAGAGCACACTTTGACTCTTTGATATGTATGACAACAGATGTTTTTCAAACAGCCATGTTTGCTTTTAATTGAGACATTTTTGTTAAATCGTAATCTTTGGAGATTTGACATTTTTAAGACAGAATGCTCTTGGAAAATGCCATTGACCATTTTTTTCTTGGTACATTTTCACAGTGTGTAACTTTGTGTACCACAAAGGAGCATTTCTTCAAAGGTCAGCTTTGAAGAACTTTTTGCCCTCAAGGTCAGGTCATGTCTTGCCCTGGGGAGTAGAGTAATGGAAATTAACAGTGAATAGCTGAGATGATGCGTGTAGAGTAGAGGACAGAGGACAGATCCAAAGCCCAACATGGGCAGCAGTAAGTGAAATTGACTGTCAGGGTTTTTTAATCTTTTTACATGCAAAACAGATGTTTGCTCTGATCGAATATGAAATGGCTGTTAAAAGCCAATAACACTAGATGGGTTTTCACCATTTGGCGATTCCACGTAATGTCAGCTTGCTTTTATTTGCAAGAAGAAAAAAAAAAAAAAGCTTTGCACTTTTGGACTACATGTTAAACTACTGTCTTTATGTGTTAGTGATCATTTCAGTACATGTTCAGCTGTCCAGTAAAAATCCCTTTTAGAGTGTGTGTAGGTGATATTTGTGCCTTAGTTTGGTGGAAAAGTTAAGCTGTCCCATGCAACGATCATATGAATCCCATTTGGATCGACACGGTGTATTTTGGAATGCTACCTATCCTTTATGCCCCTCTCAGTCCTCCCTCTAAATCTCCACCCCCCACCCCCCTCCTCAGTCCCTATATACCCTCCCAACACACGTCACATCCACCCATCCCGAGACTTCCCAAGTTACATTTGCACCGAGGTGCAATGTTTAAGGTGGGGAGGAGGGGACGTGTAGGTGATTCTTGATTTTAAGCCCCAGTGTGTGAGACCTCCAAACCCACTTTGAGCCATGATCTTCTTTTTTTTCTTTTTCTTTTTTTTTTTGTTCGTTTGTTTTTTTTTTATTTAGAATCACAGTTTCCTTATTCTATCCCCCACTTATATCCTCCTCCTCCTCCCCTCCTTTCTCCAACAACCCTTCCCCTTCCCCCTTTGCGTATTGTACAGTATGTCTGCGTGCCCATCCGTCACTGTCTGCCCGTCTCCCTCTGTCTGTCTTGTCTGCTGTCTTGCTGCTCGAGTCTGCTTTACTCTGCCTCGTGTCTTGTCTCTCGTCCCTGTCTTTCCCGTCTTGTCTGTCTCTAAGGTCATCTCTTCCATTTAGTTCATCGTTTTTTTAACTTCTACATCTTTACTGCTTTCCTTCTCTCTTTTTAACCTTTGCATCCCAACAAACATTTTGACGTTGAGTAGATGTAGCTGTAGACCCCTTCGGTAGCTTTTGCCTGCATTCGTTTGTGTGAACTCTAGACCTTATTGTTTCTGTTAAAAAAACGGTTCTACTTTGTAACATATCAAATAAGGATTTTTCCCAAGTTAGGTACCTAATAATCAGTAGGAAATTCACCAACGTAACTTGGCTTAGGCTTTCAAAACGTATTCTAATGTCAGCCTTCTTAGAATTAACATAGGCAACGAAAACCCTACATTAAATAGTCTAAATAGTCTCATGTGGGTAGGCGTTGAAGTAGGCCAGTTCTTGCATGTCACTATCTGTCAAGTGCTTGCTGGGATGCCTCTCATGAACACAGTGTTTTTGCTCAGTCATACTCTTTCACTCTGAACTCTTGCATACTGTACACACGCACACTCATGCCAACGCAAAAACCAAAACGCACACATCTATGTATATATACATACACGCACATGCAAGAACACAGTACCTTCCCCCCGCCCTTCCTCTGCGTCTCAGGCTCATTATCAACCTCCCTCCACTCAAATTTCCAGTCCTATCCATGAGTTTTGAGGTTCTCCCTGTCTCCCTCTCTGAGCTGTCATTCTGCCCTTATTCAGCTACCCCTCTCTTTCCCTTTCCCTCTATCTCGCTCTCTCTCTCTTACTCTCTTACTCTCTGGATTTCTACACCCTGTTGATCCAGTTCTGTTTCTTTACTCCAACACTCTGTGATAGTAGACTCGTTAGCTACAATTACAATAATCCTTTTTCTGTGTATTTCTAGGCACACACCTTGTTCCTCAATACTTATTTTGTGTTTACTGGGACTGCGATGTGACAATGTGCCACCATCACATTTTGTCACATTAGCCGAAGAAAAACAAAGTTTACACAGCACTGAAGCGGGTTTCCCCCCCTTTACCCTCCTCCAACCTTCCCCTCTCTTTTTCTTCCTCTGTCACTCTCTGCTACTCTGTTCCCTTTATTTCTATCCTCGGATGTTATATCCTCTACTATCTTGTACTTCTACTTTCCTCTCCAATCGTCTTTTGTCTGGGCATGCTAGCGACCCTTCAGTTATATTCCTCTATGCATTTTATCTCAATTTTTATATCTGATTTTGTTATCATTTACTCCTTAATTTACCTCGATCTATTTATGCATGCTGTCTGTGAAACTGATAGCTGCATCTATCAATGGAACCGTGTCAGATCTTAATAAGGCTTTGTCCAGTGGATCTACCCTAAACCACAAAAATCTGATTAAAGTTTCTCATCTTTAAGATAACTAGGAAGTAGAGACAGGTGTCAAGTGCAAACCTATGCTAGAATGTGTTTAGAGACCTCATCGAGATGGTCAATAGTCCAGTAACCCTACACTTCCTGTGCTGTGGGAGAAAGCCTGAAATGGCCTACGTCCTGCCTGAGAGGACAGGAAGTTCCAGGTTGCCATGCTGGCCCTATGTGATAGCATTATCACATGGCCTTTACTACACACCTTCATACTTGGAGATCAGGTTATGCTCTAGTTGTATTTATACCAGCAGTTCAGTCCCAAAGATGAGAAACTCGTAATAGATTTTTGTGTCTTTAATTGTGCTGTGATGGGTCAAATATTGGTCAATGGAACCTTGTTGCTATGAATCGTTGCTTAATTGTTAATCTATATTGTTGTTGAAGCAGTTCTGTTAGTTTAGTTCCTTCTCATTATTTGTATATTTTTATGTTTTGAAAAGTCTAGTTTTATTTTGTGTTTGAGTTCACATTTACCATGTTGAACCTTTTGTGTTAAGTATTTCCTTGAGAAGGGTCCATTTTCATCGGCCTCTCTTGTTACCTTTCTCTTTCTCTTTTTTTTTTGACTCCCTTGCCCTCTTTTGTCATCCTCTCCCCTTCCTCATGCCTTCTCCCAGTCCGGCGGGTGCCTCCTCGCTTCTCCATTCCACCGACAAGTCAGGAAATTATGCCGGGTGGCAGTGTGAACATTACGTGTGTGGCAGTGGGGTCGCCTATGCCTTATGTCAAGTGGATGCTCAACTCAGAGGACTTGACACCCGAGGATGAGATGCCAGTGGGCAGGAACGTTCTCGAACTGAGCAGCGTCCGTGAGTCAGCCAACTACACCTGCGTGGCCATGAGCAGCCTTGGCATCATTGAAGCTGTGGCGCAGATCACTGTCAAATGTAAGAGATAACTGTGCTTGGGAACAAGGGTACTTACGAAGAAGGTTAACTTCAGTCAAGTTTGAATGCAGAAATTACAACTACAGTCTTGTTATGATGTTCTTGGATCAATGTAAAGGAAATTCCCATGCTTTCTGTTTGTTGCTGCAAAGCTCCCGAGGCTGAAACTGTTATGGTAAATGATTCCATTGTTTTCCCTTCCTCTTTTGTCACCGTAACAGCTCTCCCCAAGCCTCCAGGTACCCCTGTGGTTACTGAAACCACTGCCACCAGTGTGACCATCACCTGGGACTCAGGAAACCCAGATCCAGTGACATACTACATCATTCAGTATAGGGCCAAGTCCCCAGACAGCAAGTATGAGACGGTGGATGATATCACCACTACACGTTACAGCATTGGTGGCCTCTACCCCAACACAGAGTATGAAATCCGTGTCTCGGCCGTCAACACAATTGGCCAGGGTCCTCCCAGTGAGCCGGTAGAAACTCGAACTGGTGAACAAGCCCCCGCCAGTCCACCAAGAAACATTAAGGCCCAGATCCTTCCCCAAAACACCATGATGGTGCAGTGGGAAGAGCCAGAGGAGCCCAATGGGCAGATCAAGGGCTACCGTGTTTATTACACCATGGATGACTCCCAGCCCATGAGCCTCTGGCAGATCCATAATGTCCAGGACAGCATCATCACCACCATCCAGAGCCTAGTCCCTCAAGAGACTTACACAATCAAAGTCTTAGCATTCACTTCTGTAGGTGACGGACCTTTCTCAGAGCCCATCCATGTCAAAGTGCTCCAAGGAGGTAAGGATGTGCAAGCTTATTTTGGTCAACTTGGTACTGGTATTGAAACTCTCTGTAATAGGCACTTGTCCAGATTTTCCAGATAGTTCTGCAAGCATACTGAAATTTGGTGAATGCTACACCTGTTCTCCAGCCTCCTCCTTACGGGGAATACTTCAACAAACAATGAAGAACAACTTTAGCTGTTCTTATGCATCAGCAGCACATTTTATAAAACTTTAAACAGGCTGCACTTGCTGCCAAAGAGGCACTTTTTCTCCCCTGCTGTGCAAAGTTTGCCTGCACATCTGCATCTTCAGCAAATAATGACAAAATCTGTTTGATCATATGAACCAGTAAAGAAAAAAAAAACAACCACATTTGTGAAAGAGCCAACATCTGAGAGCTAACAGGATCAGCTCCAGGCCTTAGCAAAGATGACTCCATCAGTGCAAGGGAAAGGTGACAAGTAGAGCACCGTTGTATCTTCACTGTCAGCCAGCCACAATGTTTTTTTTCTCCCCCACTGTAATCTATTCCTCAGTCACTTTATGCCCAGTTTAATTACGCTCATCATGTTTTTGTGTTGATAACAAATATGCTATTTTATTAAGAAATCGCTGACCTTTACATTGGTAATTGGATGGGACCACTCACATGTATAATATTAACTTCCTTGTCTTGTCACTGATCTCTACGAACACAACACGCTCCAACATCCTCTGCTGTGTTCTCTCAGTTCCAGGTCAGCCATCCAAATTCCAGGTCGGTGCTGTGTCCGACACCAGCATCGAACTGACCTGGGAGCCTGCCTACGATAAGGAAGGAATTATAAACTATGAGCTCCGCTACATGGAAGGCAGTTTTGGCACCCAGGTACAAATTCCAGTGTTTGATGGACTTTCCGCTGTGAGATGTACACAAGCTCCCGGCGCTCCAGTATCACGTTTCTGTGTCTTAAGTCAAACTTGTCAGTAACTTATTTCTCCATCGACAGATGAAGAAAACATTTGGACCCACAACTTCATATGTTGTGGAAGGTCTCCGCCCCAACACAGAGTACCACTTCTCCCTGGCAGCCATCTCTAACAAAGGCATCGGAGCCTTCACAAATGACATTTCCCACAAGACCTTGCAAGCCAGTATGTAGCCTTTCTTTTTTTTCCTCGGTCTTCTCTTGTCTTTGTGGGTGGGCTAACGCAGGGATTTTCCACAGTAAATCATTATAGAATAATGGTTTTATGTCTTCGTGGACCTTTCACTTAAGTGATTTCTAATGAGGTTGTGTGTTTTTTTCCTTATGACTGGAGCTTGCAAACTTTTCTCTGATGTCAACTGCCTCATCGCCTTTGAATTATGCCTGTGTTTTTCCTCAGACATAAACACAGTTGAAGGCTGATTGAGACTACATAACAAAGTGATTTAACTGGTGTGTTGTTGATTTCTTGCTTTAACATGTGGTTTAATATTTTTTGTATTTGACTTTTCTTTTGTTACCCTTACTGTAACGGTATGATTTAGGGTGTTTTTTTTTAACCTCGTGCAAGGAGGTATTTACACTAAGAAGAACAAAGAACACTTTTTCTTAGAGTGTTTTACAACCATTTTTATTGTAGAATTACCTTATTTTCTAACTTGGTGCCAAAGTAGAGAGTTGTACTCCACACTGTCAAACAAATCAAGCCTATGTGGACTGACAATTTTGGCAGTTTCTTTATTTCCCTTTCACTTTTGTTCATATTTGCTTTTCCTTTGTCAACAGCAAGTGCACTTCCCACGTGACAGAGACACAAAAAATGTCAGTTCTCCTCTAAGACCGCCAAGGCTCTCATATGAACTGTATGCATATTGATGATGAGGAAATTGGGGGGAAAAAAAAAACTCCCTAAGAGCAGTCACTAAAAGTACTTGCACACCCACTAAATTGACTCCAGCAAATCAGTTCTGCGCTCCTTATTGTCGTTTACAGATAGCAGGAACACAACTGAATTATTTAACCCAGCCGGCTAAGATTAACACAAGTGATGCCTTCGTGCACGGCAGTGGAAGCTGTGGAGAAAGAAAAGACACGTAGCTTATCCAATCAAATACCCAATTGTAGGTATAAGTACTGTTGGGATGACAGGGTATTAAATTCATGTCTCTCGGGTTTACACTGCACACAAAGATTAACAATGATGCTGAGTACTGACATTTAATACATTAATGGTAAAGAACCTTGAAAATGTAGCTGGATTTACGGGATTACGGGTGAATCTGAGCTAGTCATTGTGGATCTTGATGATGCAGGAAATATAAAATCAAAGACAAATGTGCTATCGGAGCAGCGACTATTATTTCCCAATTAACTGACTGCGCTTTGTAGATTTTACGGGGTTTAAACCACAGAATTCAAACAGGGACGTAGGAGAGCCATGGCGGTGGGAGTGGACTTCTTTTAACACATTTTCTGTTTCTACCAGTGCAACTTGTTGGCTGTCCCCCCACATCTGGGCGTGGGGGCTTTGGACCAACCACTTCACAGTTCCTTTTGTTACTGCTAGGCAAGCAGAGCCACACAGACAGTGCAGAGTCACTGAGGAGAGCGCCAGTTGCATGCGACACTCACTCCTGCCCACTCGGGGTGCTGTTGAGAACCCTTTCACTGCACCGTTGATCTATGATCAGTCCAGGCATGAATATACTCGATGTTCATCCAGCCCCATTCCTGTCTTGGCGTCTCTCGAGTGTCTGTGCACATCTTCACCCATCAACGTGTGTTTGTGATTTCCTTGCCCCTGTTTTTTGCATTTGTTCTTGACTGGTAAAGTGCAAGCTGATTGGATTGGATACACCCTTCTCTTCCTCTTACATCCCCCTCCCCCTATCCCAGCTCTTTCTCTCTCTTTGCCACTTGTTCCCCTGTGCATTGGAACAAAAGCTCTCCTTGGAATGGCTTGACATCACCTTGCTCACTTTGTGTCCTCTTCCTTTTATGTTGACTCTTTTGATAAAAGTTCTGAATTAGATCTTTTGTTTATTTACCAGTTTCTGTTCATTTCTGGGTTATCTGAAAGAGTATTGATTTGACATCCCTCCAAACAGTAGCTTGCTGTGATTTTTGTCTTTCTGTTGGGTTCTTGCATGAACCCAAGTCCACCGCAGACACGAGCAGCTGCAACACAGCGGACAGAGCAGCACACATTGGCAGGATTTACATGTTCTTGCTTTTTGAGCAGTTATGAACGAGAATAAGTCTAATTCTGCTTGAGACAAGGGACTCTTTCTTTCAGTTCAGTACAACAACAGACAGAAAGAATGACTGCTTGTTAATAACAGCACATACCTGCATACAATAGAAAGTTAATGTTACTGTCCTGGAAATGAGTTCCAAACTTTCTAAATATCAAGTCCCACATTAGTTCTACTTTCCATAACAAATATTTTGTAGCTGTTCTTTTAAAATTAACAGCCATCTTTACCATCTTTCTACTTCTATGACTTCACTTTTGGCCTCATTGGGTTTTCTCAGCCAGCTTTTTTTTTTTTTTCTTTTTCTTAACTCATTGAAGAGTCCCTGCACAAGCAAGTGTGAGATGCATCCCTTGGTCTCTCACTGCTGAGATCAGAAATCAAAGACTAAGTCTGACAAAGCAAAATGTTTTGTAACGCAACACAATAAATAACTTGATCTGTTGGACTCTCTGAGGTAAGTGATCGTGTGGTTAAGGGATTCAGTCTGCCAAACCCTTTCCCTGCCCGGGACATCGACGTATTCGTCCGATTAATCGTCGCACTGTGAGGCTAGATTAAGCAATTTTTTTACGCAGTTTAAAGATTGAACTGACATATTTGCAGTTTTGCTGCTTGGACAGATTAAGAATAACAAGTCGCTGAAAAGCATTGTGACATTTATAGCTTAAAATAAGTGTCTTCATGACGCAGTTTAACACACTTGAAATTGTCAGAAAACACCAGAAAAACCTCATAACAAGGAGTAAACAGGCCACACATGAATGTACAATACAAGGAAACACAATGCAGTTTATAGGCAGTAAACTGACGCAGTCGTTGTATAACTACTTCTTGCAGAGTTCTGAGCAGTTTCACACAAACACACACAAAATATCCCCATTAGAGTGTGAAGCGCTGCACTGTCATCACGAATGTGTTACGCACACAAATACATGTACAGTAAAATAGTCGTGGAATATATCTAACCTAGACTATAATGAGGGGTTCTGATTAACTGGATGCTTGACTGAATTAGCTGCAGAGACTCACTTGTATTTAAAGATTAATGAAATGTTAAGAAAGGATCAGCTCGAATAAAAATCCACAACGAAAAAGGAAGCATTACCGCAGCGAAAAAGTAAATCAATTTTGCCCGTTCTATCCTAAACACATTAAGGGGCAACGGCTGAATACAATTTTAATATGACTCAACTTTTACTCGCAACCCTATAGAACCATCTCCGCCTCGATTTGAATCCATCGAAACGTCTGGCAGACTGAAACGCTTTGCCACCAAGTGAAAAGTAAGACAGACAACATGATTTTCCAGTTTGCTTTGTTGTCTATTATATGTGGTAGAAGAAAGAAAAAAAAAATGTTCACAGATTGTTGGAGTTTGTGCTCAGTCCAAGTAGCATTACCAGAGGCTATTGTCATGGGGACCACTCTGTCAAGAACTCAGAAGAAAAGTCACTTCAGACAACAACAATTCTCTCACAGTCTTTATCTGGTCCGTTGTGATTGATGCCAAATAACTTATCAAAACAAAGAGCACCAAAGAACCATTTTATTTGAGCTCTCTTGGCAAATATTACCTCAGGCTGTAGTGATTCAACAAGACGTTACTGGCAGCAGTGGCCCTCATTCAGACGCAAGGCCTCGTGGGGTATGCTGCCCTATCAGACCAGGTTGAGACCATTTTTGTGGGACCGTTCAGAGGTGGCCGGAGTGGGTCCACAACCTGAGAGTCACGAGGGCTCCCAGCGTTCCTCTCGCTGTTACCCAGATCCGAGGCATGGTAACAGGACCTGAGATAGACCCTGGGAGTGGGTGTTGGGCGACTGCAGGGCCCCAGAGTGGCAGATAAGAATCCCATTTCATAGCGTCAGAATTAATTTCATGCTTTGCAATGAGCTATGAGCCAAGGCCTTGGATTGTCAGGCTTTGTTACACATTTAGATTATACCTAGAACCTGCCAGTAGCCAGTCAAGTGCTATCTCTCAAATTAAAGTGGCAGATTCTAAATCCTCTGTATTTAACCAAACAAGCAGTTTAGCCCCCCACTTACTATAATTGCAGTAGGTTTTTAGATATATTGGAATATTTGTGTGAGCCACACCATGGCCATTTGGCATCAGAGGGGATTAATTCCATAATGATTTACAAATACGAACATCCTGCCATTGGGAGGCTTCTGATGAAAATACAGTTCAAACACAGACATGTGCTTAAACTCTGATAGCAAAAGCACTGACAATCTGTGTCATTTAAAGAGTTGACAAAAGGCACTGGGTAATGACCCGTGTAGCTAAACTGTTAGCAATAACGTGTGTGATTCATATCCACTGAAGATGCTGCACTAGAAACACTTTTAATCTGAAGGTAGTCATAATGATTAGGTATGCCACCGGTACTTGATATTGCAGACTTCATACCCGGAGCTCCCAGTCACATCACAACAGACTTAAAAGTCAAAGAGAAGGATATGAATGCAGACATGACTAATTATTTGTCAAATAGCATTTAGGAAACTCTTTCAGGGAAGGTTCAAAAGAACCTCAAGCGAAGCATTAGCTGAGTTTCTTCTTTTGTGGTTGTATAGTTCTAGTATCCATAATCCTACCACTGGCCTTCATGGGATATGCACTTTATTAAAGCTGTGCCCCAGCCAGTCTTA
The DNA here is from genome assembly GCF_000690725.1 of Stegastes partitus. Classification (NCBI taxonomy): domain Eukaryota; kingdom Metazoa; phylum Chordata; class Actinopteri; family Pomacentridae; genus Stegastes; species Stegastes partitus. The sequence goes on along the minus strand of NW_007577880.1, from coordinate 69,031 downwards.
AACCGTTATCAGGCATGAGGATGCCTGTGCACTGCGATAGCCCGGCCCCTGTCAGATTCATAGCCTTTTTCCGCACCACAAAGATTGAGAACTGAGCAATCACTCTTGACGTGGAGAGTTTGCAAATACAATATGAGCGAAGGAAAGAAGCTGAAAGGCTCAAAATCCAGTAAGACCTTAAGTAAATAAGCCCATTGGACACAGAGAAGGGTTTGGGAACTGTGGCTGAGGTCCTGTCTTATTTGTTGTGTGCCGGAACATTCAGTTTTCACTGGGAGGAGGCCTGTCTTCTACTAAAAACTCCTGTTTTTTTATTTTCTTTCTTTTTTTTTTTTAAAGCTGTTCTGACCAAAGTGACATTACAGTCAGAACACTATCATTAAACTTTTATGAATTCCGCAATACAAGCTTTCCATGTTGCTTCCTCTATTCTTGCGTCTTGGCAATCTCAAAATGGCAGCATGCTTTGCAAAGATACATAGGCGCAGGGCTATGAAATGGGATTTATTTGTGCAAATTGTTAACAAGGAACGATGTTTGTGTGCTCGGCCAAGTGCGCAAGAACAGAATATTTTAGGAGCGAGTTTTCTCCTCCACCCCGATGGCTCCCCCCCCCCGCCTCTCGCAGTCTTGTGGACCCTCCGGCCCGACAATACAGTATTAAACAGCCCTGGCTACAGCACAGAGCCAACTCTCTCCCTCCCAGTAATCCCACAATGGGTCCAAAACGAACTCAATTAAGCAAAATTAAAGACTCAAAAACAGGGGATTGATCTCAAAAATTCGCTCTCTGGGAAGGAAAGTGTTGCAGCTCACTGACTCCAGAGTAAGCACGCTCTGTAGTCGGGTGCTGGTGGTAAGAAAGTCTTAAAAAGTTTGTATTTTTGGGAGTCAGGTACGTATGATGCAGACAGTGCTTGTGATTATTTTTTGTTTTTATTTTATTTTATTTTTTGGTTATTTTGTTACAAGTTAAATGTTCTTGTTTTTCTTTTTTATGCTGAGTATCCTGTTTTTTTCATGGTTTTCTCATGAGTTGTCATTTTTGAACCTTAACTGTTGTTGTGGTTCTTTCTTTCGAGTCACCTGGGTTACAGAGAAATTCATTTCCCAGTACCCTCCTTCAGTTCATAATTTATTTCTTCAGCTTTTTTCTTTTCTTTTTTTTTATTTTTGGAATGAGAACATGCTGCTTGTTTCCATGGTTTTCATTTGAGTTCTGTTCTTTATTTGCTGTGTGTGGAATGCCTCTTTTTTTTTCTTTTTTTTCGTGACAATGTTTGATTTTGTTTTTGATTATTGTGCTATGTTTACCTACATAACAGACAAAACTGTAATAATGAACTGGCTTCGTCGCACCAAGATGGAAGGAATATGTTGTTTTTTCTCCATGCAACAGTCATGGAGGGGAATAGAGGAAACCCCACTCAGATAGAAATATTTTCATACATGTCCTCTTATCCGTATAATACCAAACTCTGGCAGGGAAGTGAAACACTTTATCGCTCCCCGCACAGCACATTCTCTGGACAAGCACAAGCTGTCTAAGAGCTTGGCACAGATTAGAAACCGAAGGCACCGAGTTTGATTCAGAAAGTTCACAGATGTGTAGGTTTTAACATGTTTTCAAAAACCACTTCAGACAAAAATAACTGCCGCCATGTTGGAACGTTTCAATGCTGCTGCAGATTTAAAAGGACAGATTGAACCGTCTTATATTTATATTGTTAAATGTTGCTTTTGGATTATTTGAGCTGAAAATTCTGGTGCAAAATGAAAATAGAGTTTGACTTTATTGAACAGAATATATATATTTTTTTATGACACTTAGTTACTGAAACTCGCAGCTTAGTGGCTTAGTGGCAGCAGTAAATCTGTCGTGTTTACCTGGTTTCTAAGTAAAGACTCGGTGCCTCAGTAGCAGTTACATATAACACTACAAAGCTTTGATATGTCCAAAAAAAATAGATCCAACATGCGTGCACTATCCAACACTCGTCCCCAGGTATCTCACCAAAGCAGCCATCTTGATTCATTATTACACAAGCTTGTGCCGTTCTCCATTTATGAATCTTACGTTGACATTTGCTTGATGGTTTTTTTTCTTTTTCCTTTTTTGCTTCAAACATTTTGCCTCCGTCTTTGTGTTGCGATTTCGTTTCGAGTTATTCTTATTGTTTTTTATTTGAGTTTTGAATTTTCCTTTTTTTTCATTTTCTTTATCTCTCCCATCTTTTTATTTTTTTGTTTTTCACCCCCTCCCTCCCTTCCTCCTTCCCCTCCCCGTCCTTCCCCGTCCTCCTCGTCCCCCCTTCCTTCCCTTCCTGTCCTATCCACCTCACCAGAGCCCTCAGCTCCCCCTCAAGAAATTAAGTGCAGCAGCACCAGCTCCACCACCCTGTTGGTAAGTTGGCGCCCCCCGCCTTTGAAGAGTCAGAATGGTGTCCTGGCGGGGTATAGGGTGCGCTACCAGGTGGTGGGCCCGTCAGACGGGGCCGGTGACGACGAGGAACCCATGGAGGAGCCGTTGGTGCCTGCAGCTGAAGAGCAGGTGCTGCTGCAGCGACTGGAGAAGTGGACCCAGTACCGCGTCACTGTGTCCGCCTCCACTGTGATCGGATCAGGCCCTGAGAGCGAGCCCCTCGTCTGTCGGACAGATGAAGACGGTACATGAGTCCTTATTTCGTAGACTATACCTAGAGATGGAGATGTAACATGTGCAGCACATACAAGCCTGAAGTGCTCTAAAGATGTTCGGGTTTCAAATAGTACCAAGGTTTTTCAAATAACAAGATGACGTACAGCTATGTAAAGCTTATGAACGGAAACACTCGAATTAGATAACGCACTTGGGAAATAAGGCATTTTGCTTTTAAAACATAACCACGCAAATGTAATTTATTCTATAGCTAGCGCATCCAATAACTTGCATCAAGCTGTAGGCTTTTAGCAGTATTCCATTGCTCAGCTGAGAGCCATAAGCATTTATGAGGGATGCACACTCTAAGGCCATATCTGTCTGTGCATTTACGGTGGTAACAGCAGGTCGGAGGTTAAACATGTACGTACGCGTGAGGCTGCAGAAGACATGCGCTGACTGGAAAATCTAGTTGGTAAAACAGTATGAATGTGCAGAAACTACCACTGAGCATGAAAGGACAGAGAACACTACTGGTTGTCTTGTTTAAGAGTAAACCACGGGGTTGCTAAATTGTGAAAGTTGAATATTCCTGGAAAAAGTAAAAAGTGTTGTGCACATGAATAGATTTTTTTTCCCTCCTTCTGGTCATTTGATACACTTTTGGTGAAGCTATAATGCAGCAGTTCTGCACAACAAATACAATGCTTGGGGAGAAAAAAAACAGAAATGATTGCAAAAACATCTCCACCTCCACTTCTCAGAAAATATATATGACGCAGATGAGCTGAATAGCAGAATCCATGTGACAAAGAGGGAAAGAAGTTGAGCAATAAAACAGCAAAACTAAAAAAAGTAAAGACGTGAGCGCGTCACAGCACATCTGAATCATTGACGGATGGCTGACATTCGCTTCTGTTCGCTACGATCCATTTGGCGCCCATTACCGCAGCATTTTAAGCGTTTTTTTCTTACGCTGATCTACAACAAGTGCAACAGGAGAGACGGGCTTCAATTCTTTCCACACCTGTTTTAAAAGACGCCCCTGTCAGGCACTGGAGGGGTGAAAGCCAAAAACCCACTGACAATAGCTATAACAAATTTCCTGGTGTCATTACAATAATAACGTGTGACAGAAAAGTGCCCGGTAAAGAAATAACAGGCAGGGCTAAAAGGTAGAAAAGATTCCGGTAATAAACAAGATTGGTGCATGATCCTGGGGAAGATGGAGGGTGGGAGTGGGGGGAAATGGGGTTGTGATTTAAGGGGGCGAAGAAGGCGACTCGAAGTGTTTGTGGAGGAGCAAATGGAAGCAGTTTGAGTGGAAGAGTTTTATTAATGGCACATCCATCTCAGAAAGGGACGGACCGTGGCAGATCGAAAGGCCTAGAAGCAAGGCCTGCCATAAAGGTCTGTCATTATGACTGAGAGACAAGGCTTCCCATTGACAGACACATAAGGTGGAAGAGACGGAGGAGGGGTGGTGTGATGGGAGGTGTGGTAACGTGGGAAGACAGGCACTGGCATGTGTTGGTTGTGTTTTAACGTCTCTGTCCGTCATTCTTGGAGTAAGTTTCATGGATATGCATGTGTGCATCCATAGACTGTATAAAAGATGGACGTAGCAACCGGTCCTGAAAAATGAAGCCAACCCGGAAGTGTCAAAAACCTGCAATATCACTACGTCCACTAGTCCTGGCTCCAAAAAGCCCTGGCTCCCATAGAAATGAATTGGAAAAGAAGTGATCACAGATCATGAAATACTGCATTCCTCCAGCTCAGGATTTTTTTCTTATTAGTTTTCATGGTCAAATCCAGAGATCAGGTGGCCAATCTGAAAATAAATCAATACTGAATTTTTAAAAAATCATCAACATTTTGCGGGGCAAGGGGCGTGGCTGGCTTGATTGACAGTCGGCAGCGACCATACAGAGGAAGCGAGCAGAAGGCGGTAAATGTGGGCGGGCAGAGAGGGCCCGCCTCTCAATCCGTCTGACCAATCGCTGCTCCTATGGCTCCGCCCCCCTCCGACGATTTTTGCGTCACTGGCTCCAAAAATCCAAGATGTCAACCAGGAAGTAGCAAAACCCTGGCTTCATTTTCTCAGTGCAGAAACCAACGGGTGACGTCACGGCAGCTACGTCTATCTTTTATACAGTCTATGGGTGCATCTCTTATCTTGTACTGCTCTTGCAAATACCGTTTCCATTGAGCCAAATGTATCAGAATTCTTCAACAACACACTCTGACTTGAGGATTTGCTTTGTTTCCTGTAGTGCCCGGGGCTCCTCCAAGGCGTGTGGAGGTGGAGGTCCTCAACTCCACAGCTCTTAAGGTGATGTGGCGTTCCCTGACGCCGGGCAAGCAGCACGGTCAGATCCGTGGCTACCAGGTTCACTATGTACGTGTGGAAAATGGCGAGTCACGGGGCCTGCCCCTCATCAAGGACGTGATGCTGGCCGATGCCCAGGTATGACCATCTCACAGTGTCCCCGCTACAACTCAGCTAAAATATAAAGTCCAACCACATAGCATGCTTGCACTGTGCATTAATGCAGGGGTTTTATTTTTGCTCACTTGCAAATATATAGTCATTTCAAAAGTTTGCACAACTTCTCTGCTCATAAAGACTGTAAAATTGTGTACTTTATCTGCGCCGTTGTAGCTGTGCAAATACTGCTGCGGCAGGGGAAACGATATGGGTGCTTTTCCCTCTTGGATTTCGTTTCATATTGCTGTAATATTCTTTTCCCCTCAGCCAACAACAAGAGCTGAAATCAAAGCTTCACTAATCTTGTCCTCCCTCTTCTACCTCTGTGGCTTGTATTAGGAATGTCTAGACCCCTGCTTTATGGCAACATCTGCCATGAAATATTTGATGGTGTGCTTGTATCCAAACACAAAGAAAATGCTGATTATAGTATTCTGTACTTTGGGGAGGGGGCGAAGGGTAAAATTGGCATGAAAACATTTTACCAAAAAATCAGCCTCGACTGACAGAATTGTAGTGAATGCCCCATTTTTTTTGTCTTCTTTTTACAAAACTTCTGTCAACACAGTTCTGGAGGAATCCTGCCAAAAAAGAGGCTTTTTTTTTTTTTTTTTGCACAGTAGCAATCATCCAATTGGAAATTACAGCCTTGAAGCAATAGGGTAAACAACATAGAAAAGAATAGCTGCGTGCATTGCTGCATATTTTGGGAATGAATGAATCAAGAGCTATTTATTGCACATGAATGAAGGCTCCATGCAGGCCAAATGCCACCAGCATCAAGTTAGATTTTTGGTATTTAGCTGACCCGTGAATTCAAGAGCTTAAATAAGCTAAATTATAAGATCCAAAGCGATGCACACTCCAAGAATACCTGGTTAAAAAACATCCTCAAAACAACTTGAACCCTTTAAAGCTACGTCTTCATGTTGTTACTGGCTGTAGTTAAGAGATCGATGATTTACCAGCTTGTTATTTTGCTGCACAGTTAAGCATCTCCAGGCCCCACTAGCAGACGACTGTCAGCTTTGTTTCAGTTGCACCTCTTAACGCGAGCCTCACTCTCGACTGACCTCCTAAAACTAGTGACCTATTTCTGACACCCCACCCTCTGCTCCCCAAACCTCTAATGCCCCCGTCTCTCACAATCCTGTTTCTTCCCTTTCTTTTTTTTTTTTTTTTTTTTTTTTAAAAAAAAAAAAAAAAAAAAAACCATTGCTCTCTCTCCTGCACTCTCCTCTTTGGCGGGGGGGGTTAGTGGGAAACGGACGATACAGCTGAATATGTGAGTACGAAGTTTCACCTGAGTGCTTTGTGTACTTGAAAAAGGGTATAAACAGCGGGTACTGCATCAACCTGGTCGGATTCACGGTCCACGCCACGCGTCCAATCTTTATTCATAAAGTCTGAATAACAAAGTGGCTCTGAGGCTTCACCTCGGTCGCCTGGCCAGACAACACTATCACTAAAGAAAAGAAAAAAAAAAAGAGGACAAAACCTCTGGTGCCAGTTAGCTTGTAAAAGAAAATGGCTGATGCAATATCCACTGACCGTTGTGCCTGGAATGCTTAATGCTACTGTGTGCTGATACAGTGTGTTTTGTCTTGTGCTCTGGTAGTGTGTGTTTTTTTTTTGGTTTGTTTGTTTGTTTCTGTGTGTGCGATATTTAATCCATTTATTTTCATTTTGGTGCCTTGGATTTCTTGTGCTGCTTTAAGTTGTATAGATTGTAGTTTACAGAATGTCCCTGTATGACCTTTGAATCCTACTTTAAATTCCTCATCACATCTTTTGGTTATCATTCTCATTTTTTCTCCACCAACAAATCGTACCCCCGTTTTGAACTCCGATTTGCAACCCCAGTCCATCTGCGTTACATGAATACCATGTCAAGTGCAAGACAGTACTTATAGCTCATTTACCTTTATTGACTTCTCCCATCCCTCTGCCAACCAGCCTGTTAAAAACCTCATTCTGCATTCGCTCAAACCCGCTCCCTTGAAAGATTCATTAGAATTGATCGGAAGCCTCTCTTTGAAGAGGACTCAAGGAAACTTAATGGCTGAGGTAAAAAACTGCCTGCGAGTGGCGAGGATGTATTCAGCATGCATTTATCAAAGTTAAGTTGTTGATTGGAATATCGCTCGAGGAATAAGGGGGAGGCTACTTTCCATTTACATACCTAATGTCCCTCCTCCACCTTGGCGGCTCTGAGGATTTACGTAATGGAATGGTCTCCCATTACACAGGGGGAAACATTACATTTAATGCATGCCTCGTGAAAATTAATAAAGAGGACCGGGAGACACTTCACTTAGATTAACATTCTGCATAAGGCTCTTTGAGCTGCACAAAGTGGGGTCAAATCATGAAAAATTCAAGACACATTTTGACATTTCCCTGTCCCTGTCTCTTCCATGTCTCCCGTAGGAAATGGTCATTGGAGGACTCAAACCAGACACCACTTACTCCATCACGGTGGCAGCATACACCACCAAGGGGGATGGAGCTCGGAGCAAACCTAAACTGGTGGTGACCAAAGGGGCAGGTCAGTGAGAAGTTAAACCATTTATCTGGTGCTTTAGTCATAGACCCTTTGTTTATGCAGCAAATAACGGCAGCATGTTCACTATTCTGCATGTGACCGGAGGGTTCCTTGCTCAGGGGTTCCTTATCGTTCCAGTCCAGCTGTGAACAGCACTAAAGGAGCCGTCATTTAGAGCCCCAACGTGATGTGTTTATCTGAAACCTGTTTGGAAGATACAGAAAGCAGCCACAAACAAATGCGAGAAATCCTGACATTTATACGAGTGCATTAGAAATTCTTGAGGATTCAGAAATCCGTATCGAGTTAACCGTCTGCTTTTTTTTTTTTTTTTTCTTGAGACACATCTGAGACTCGGTTGGTATTTGTGTCTGTCGGTGCTGCATTTTGCATTTCAGTCATGTTCGAAGGACTATCCACAGATTTTTTATTTTTTTTATATCTGGTCAAGGAGATCAAGAGATCAAAAATAGATTTGAGGTTACTTTGAGATTTTTTAGACAGATTATGACAGCATGAAAAACCCCTGTTGAGTGTTTGGGTTCAGCTGCAATAAAAAAAAAAAAAAAGATTGCTAGTCAATGCCTGCACTCCGTCTTTTTTTTTTCCCTTATTACCGCTAGTGTGCACACCAGTTTGCCGAGGCTGTGTGTGCCTGTGCCTGCAGCTTAGTTACCATAACCATGATCTAAACCTGTGAGGCTGGCAGCCGGAGAGTGTGAAAACCTTCTTTGAGAGAGAAAGGCATCGCGCCAAGGTAGAAGCGCCCTTTTGTGTGAGCGCCGTTGCCAGTTGGCTTTGGGAGGCTTCCGAGAGCCAATATGTGCACAACTGCTTACATACTTCCATTATGTTGCGTACACATGTCTACATACACACCTAGTGACTCACATGCACGTCGTCTCCGCTACGAAGCACACACACAGAATATGCAGACCTACACTGTGGCGCTCCTTACACCACAGCACACGCGTGACACATTCTCACGACCCGACACCCACAAACATAGGCAAGTTTCCCAGATCGTGACAGGTGTGCGTTACAGGTGTCAGGGAGCGCGACACCGCCAAAGGGGCTCGAGTGAGCGCTGTCACTCTCCATCCTCCTGTCAGGACTGGCTGAGTGATATGCCAGTCGAGATCATTCTGCTTGTCCCTCAGAGGGGAAGCCTCTTCTTTTTTATTATTGTTATTGAAGTTTAAAGAAACGGTTTATGCCAGAGGCTAAGATAAATTGAAAAAAAAAGGGAAGGGGGTGAAGGATGGGGAGGAAAAACAGGGAGAACAGCCTTTTTTTTTTTTTTTGGAGGCAAAGTAGTTGTCCTTCTTGTTCTGAGAGATGTTAGGATGGCCTCGTGAATAGCAGCGTGTTCCCACTTTTTAATGAAATTTCTGAGGTAGCGTGGTAGTTTCTGAGGTCTATATCAAGCAGTGAACAAAAGAGATTTTTTTTTTTGCGTTCTCTGGGGACTGAGCCAGGGGCAGGGAGATACAAAAAATAAACTGGCAAAATCTTTTGAATAATGTTTTTTTGTTGTTGTTCTCCAGAGTAAACTTATCTTTATCTGCAAACTTGAGAGCATCACCAAGAAAACGAGATCAAACGTCATTAGCAGATGTGACAAAATCATGAAATTATACATTAGTTCCACCTTTAATTACAAAGGTCAGTCTCATGTTAGAGACTGATAGTAACATCCCAGTTAACAAGCCCTTCTTTGTCTTTAATTCTCTCTAAAGCCTTGAAAATGTAAGTGTGAAATTAGAACTACATGCAAACAAACATGCTGTGTGTCCTAATTTTGACATGCATCCAGTAAAAGCCACACCAACACTGGATCTAAACATGTATGAATAAAATGATAACACCTCTGCAAAACCAGCCTTTCAAGTGCTTTGCCTTTGTGTGAACTCACTCATGAACATTTTAAATGAAGTATGTAAATAAATGAAATATTGTACCCCATTACTAATGCATTAACTTTTTTTTTTTTTTGCACTTAAGGAGAACAGTTGCCTCCAGAAATATGACATCATAGCGTGGCTCTTTTTAGGAAACATAAAGGCCCGAACAACAACAACGTCAATACAGAGCATCGTGACAAAGGGAGCATGTGTTCGAGCCGCTTAAAAGTCGAATCTTATCAATGGCCGAGTCTTTTCATCTTCCAGACGTTCCAACGAGCCCGTCTGGTTATTTGACGAAAGTATCCACAAGAATCTATCTTGGGATTTTTTATTTATATGAAAGCGGCTATAACTAGAACACGCCTATTTGCGAGACACAGACAAACAACATTTATTGTGTGGCTGGAACAGTCTTTGTTGGTTGAACGGAGTTTGAAATACTTTCCAAACTCCTCCTATAATGAGCAACCACCGACAACAAGAAAAAATACGTTTTTTAAGGGGTCCAGGAGGAGTCTTCATTAACAAAACGTTGAAATTACATCTGAGTGTTTCCGCTATCGCATCAATGGGATGAAAGATGCAGTAATCATTGACCTTTCTGAATGAATGAAATGAAATTATCATAGTTTTGTTTGAGCTTTCTCTAATTGTCTTTGCATTATTTATTAACTGTGTTACAAGTAAGAATGGATGCAGATTGTAATGAATTCATTCATACTGACACTGGTTAAAACTCCCATTGCCCGGCGTCGTAATACATGAGTGATACATGACATTCCCCACCATACCAATTACTACTCTCCATGAACCCCCGGCACATAAACACACACATTCTCCTACAGTAGGCAGACTACATTGAAAGAAGGGAAAATGAACGTGGGAGAGGTGGATTTGTCGTGACCTTTAAGGATAAAAAAAAGATCTCCTACCCCCCGCCTGTCCTTAGATATTTTAAGTCTCCATAGGCAGGCTGTTATCGGCGGGTAATCAGCGGGAGATTTCTTTTTTCTTGTCAAGAAACGGTGCACAAAGCAGAGAATCTTACATCTGGGTGTTAGGTGATAATAAAAATGCAGCTCTGTTCATCTTTGCCTTTGCACACAGCACAGAGGTAATGCGCGTGTTTGTATGTATATGCCAGAGTGTGTGTGTGTGTGTGTGTGTGTGTGTGTGTGTGTGCATGAGTGGCATGCTGAAGAGAGGGAGGAAATGAGAAGGAAACCCGATCGCCCCTTTCTCNGTGTGTGTGTGTGTGTGTGTGTGCATGAGTGGCATGCTGAAGAGAGGGAGGAAATGAGAAGGAAACCCGATCGCCCCTTTCTCAGTCAGGCCGAGTGAGTGTCAACAGCAAGCTGTTAATACTGCGGCCTGATGGGAAACGTGCCGGGAGGCCCACGAGGAGGGATTGAACCGGGGTCGACCCTGAAATGGACACAGAGAGAGAGAGAGATGGGGAGGAGGTTAGGAAATGAAAGGGAGGAGGATTGGGAGGAGAGGTGAAGAAATGGGGAAAGGATAAGGGAAAGTGTGTGTTGGGGGTGGAGGGGAGGGTGACACAGAAGAGGCAAGGGACAATCAAGGTGTCCAGAAACCCCAGAATCACTCATGTACACACACACACACACACACACACACACACACACACACACACCTCTGCCTCCTCATATCCCTGTTGGGCTCTCTTTGCAGCTGATTGCTCCTTGTCCCCAGTCACCTTCATCATCCCTCATTCACTCATTTTTCACCCCCTCACCATGCCCTCATTCTCTTTATCATCACCCTGTAGCACCACACACAGCACACACCGTGAACAATTCCCCTCCACACACCCCCCTCTCTTTCCCTCCCGACACCAATCTGCCTGCCCGTGCCACTGATCCCTCTCCCCACTGTGGAATAGCCCACGGTTTCAAATACACAAATAATAAAAGTGTTTCATGGCCACAAAGGCCGTGATGGTCACATATTGTATGCCAGCCTGTTGCACTGACAAATGAAGCACACGTGGACTGAAAGACACACTCATAAAGTCATCACAGGGTCATTATGTGTGATTCTATTTCCTTGATTAGTGGCGAGCATGAAGGCAGAGCGGGCTTTTAAATGACACCAAGCTGAGCTTTAGTATGTAGCCGAGAAGTATTAGGAGCATTCATCTCGCCCGGCACTCGGCGCACCCCCGCCTTTCCATTACCGGCGAAAGCTCAGTTGACTAGCCAACACCTACACACCCAGCCCCATCTTCCTCCAGCAACAGTCTTCAGAAAGAAGATTATTACCTAACAGAAAATGAATAATAAGAGCAGAGGAAGGGGGACAGTGTGAAGTGGATTGCTTTGTGTGTGGGTGTTTTTTTTTTTACTTCGTACACACCAAAGATTTACATCTTGGCACAACATGTAGACACATATACACAGACACACTCGCACAATGATACTATTCCACGGAGAGGGAGGGCTGTTGCCTCAGACTAATGTTAGCTTCTTCCAAATTACTTTAAGTCCATACTGGGCAACAAGCCAAATAGCACCGTGTGTCAGCTGGAATGGTGATATAGGAGACCGAGCTGACTGCAAAACAGGGCATATACCCTCACCCTGCACGGCATCCATCACACACAAAGATACACAAAAAAGGAAACACGAGATGCTAATAGTCCAACAAAAACAGAAAAAAAAATTAATTAGTGTAACAGTTAAATTTTGGATGACCAGGGATGAAGAAGTAATTCAAATGTATCTGTAATTGTGGCTGTGTTTAAAAAAACAAAAAAAGGAAATGATGAAATGTATGTTACACATTCAACTAGAGTTAATTATTTGTATTCAGCTTATTCAGCATTTTTAATTTATGCTGAGGAAGCTCTCACTGCCAGAGCCCACCTATTTGCTGCAGACCCAGTTTGCCGACCCAGTTGGCAAGCCTTTTAAAAACACAAACATGCAAAGATTGCCGATCTTCTCGCCAGTCTCATGCAAATTAACGAAATTAATTTCATGAAGGTGAATAAACTGAAAAGGGTTTCATTACCTGCTTCATCCAGTCAGTCTCACAGCAGAAGAATATTTTTCAATTGAGTAATTTTTTTATTGAGTATTGCAGCCCCACTAATATTTGCCAGTTATTTGTCCTGCTGCTACCTTGTATTTCTGAGAAAGGAGCGACGTAGATGAGTGAGTTAAGATATAATCTATTTACAGAGAGATGGGGCTCAAGTGGGAATCAGCCACACTCATCTCTCACAAAGCTTTGACGGCAGTTTGAGAACTGAAGGCTTCCCATAACCGCCGCTGCCTCTATCTCAGTGATGGGACCTTAAAAGGAGGGTTAAGATAAGACGTGTGTCATCCATAAGAGCAGCAAAACTGTGCCGCTCTGAAGAATGGTGTCTAGACCCCAAGAGTAGATCATCCATTTTACAACAAGAGATGACTACAGCTGAAAGAGGCACTGTTCTTTGCTTAAAGTTTTAGTGGTGCTTTGCAGTGCTGAAATGATTTTTGGCTGGAGCTTACATGTATCATGAAATGGTAATGGGTACAGTGATCACTCAAGAATTTAAAGGCTCTGAGGATCTTTCACATCTCCGTGCAACGCGATCTGACTCACTTTGTTAGGATGTTAACTGATGAATGGCTGAAATTAAAACTATTATCGTTGGCGTAGCGTCTGTAATGTTCCAGTATTAACCATAGGCACTGAGAGTTCTTTAATTATCTTTGTTGTCTTCTTTTTTATTGCACCTTACAGTATTTATTGTACTAATCAGTATAGTCAGACTGATCTGATTAGGGCATTTGTTTGCCATACCAAAAAAAAATGCTTCATTAGTATCAGGTGCACCCGTATCCGTAGCAACAATGTCAGGGTTTCAGTGCGTAATGGTTTAGCTACAGAGCACTTGGTGAGCATTGCTGTAATTATGAAACATGCAAGCTTTGGCTGCTATATTCTACCCACTAACTTAAAGAGGGATGGATGAAGTGCCATAAAACAAACTGATGATGGTTATACATACTGAATGATTCTCATTTGTGCAGCCTGTTACTTCAAAATCTATATTTTCATGTAACTGGACTAACATATAACGCACTAAAATTCTAATTTTTTCTCCTTTGTGTTTACAGTGCCTGGTCAGCCCTATCTGTCAGTGGCTCAGGACTCTGAGACATCTGCTGTGGTTCGCTGGGATCCCCCAGACCTGACCAATGGCATGGACCTGCAGGGTTACCGGCTCCAGTTTGGCCGAAAAGATGTCTCTCCTTTGGCCACGCTGGAGTTCGCTCCCCAAGAACGGGTGTACTATGTGGGCAACATTCACCGGGGCGCCACTTATCTCTTTAAGCTCTCAGCCAAGAGCAGGGGGGGCTTTGGGGAAGAGGCTGTGGTGGACCTCTCTGTGCCTGAGAACTCGCCAGGGGGATACCCTCAAATTAACGATGTCTCCAACGTGACATGCTGCTCGGTCCAGCTGTCCTGGTCTCCACCAGTGCTGGCAGAGAGGAACGGAGTGATCACAGAGTACACTTTGGCCTATAAAGAAGCCGGCACCGGAGATGCACCACGGGAACTTCACTTGCCCCCCAGCCAGTCCAGCTATGTTCTCAACAGCCTCAAACCGAACTCAGCATATGACGTGAAAATACGTGCACACACCAGTGTAGGTCCAGGGCCCTACAGCCCGCCTATCCAGTATCGGACGGTGGCCTTTGATCCAGCAGGTAGGGCTTGCCTGTTTCTTTCCCAACCTGGTTGGCAGGGGGTTGGAAATTGGCTAAAAAAAATACAAAAAAAATCTGCAACAACACAAAAATGAAAACAGCCCCATCCCCACCTTCAACACCTCCACCTCTCCTCAAGAAAGAGGAAAGATTGATATTTAAATTGCTTGCCGTGGGATACTCACTTCACTAACCCAAACCAGGTAAAACCCAAGTCAGTAAGTTATAGTCAGTCATTTTGAGAAAGTGGAGAGCAGCGTAGAATTTCAAGGTAAGTGCTGTTTGGTCAGACACTCCTGTCAGTCATCGTTGCAGCCCTTTTTGCTAAGCACACTCACGCAGCTAATGCCATCTCACATCCCCAGTTTTCAAGCAAGGTAGGACATCAGTCAAATCCAGTCACTCCAAGAGTATGTTTGGACTATTCTAAGATTACAGAAATCAGATTTTTGGTTCTTTATTTTGTTTTTGGTTTTGGGTTTGTTTTGAGATATTCTTCCCTTCCTAACTCCCTTCCTCCCCTAAAGCCTCCTTCCCCCTTCCCCTGTCCCGTAACAGGACAGCTTGTGGCATGGCATCCCACAGATGCACTGCTGAGGACTGTTGGCATGCTGTGTTTTGGGTCTGTCTCTATGTCCGCGTGGCAGCACGTTGGCAGTGCCAACCCATACTCAGTAGAGGTGCGGGAACAGTTGGCATTGGGACCACATGGGTCAGTTGTTCATCATCGAGTGGTCATGGTTCAAAGACAGCGGTGAGATGGGTTGGCACTACCCACGGCGGCGAGCCAGCGGACGCACCCTTGTGCTCCATGGGTCTGTTGTCCATGAGTCTTACGTGCTGTGTGTCTTAACCAATGGCGTCGCCCTTCTCACAGCCAATCACAGCTCACCGTTACACTCACTCTCCAACCCAGAGGAACGTTGCAGGGGAAGAACAGCTTTTTTGTTGTTTTTAAACCAAAGGCTCTTCATTTGTTTTTCTTTCCTTGGTCTCTCTACATGTTCCATTCACTGAGGGTACATTTCTCTTTGTGTTTTTTTTTTTTTCTTCTCTTGCATTTGTCCAATCAACAGATGTTCCCAAGAATTTCACTGTCAAGTGGGCCACCAAGACTACAGTGGTTCTTGCTTGGAAGTTTTCTGAAAGCAGGTCTCCATACAAATGCACGGTGAGTTTAATTTTGCAAAAGCAAAAGAAAATAAAATAATAACATCAGCTGAGTTACGTTTTAGATTCAAAGCATTCTGAAATCCCCACGATGTAACTTAGAACCCTTGAAATTAAATTGACTTTTCCCTGGTTTCAGTAAATTAATTCACCTCCCAATCATGCTCGAAATTTACATCTGTTCTTACCTGCATCTTCTGTATTGCTTGTCCTATCTATTTACCCACCAATCTACTAATCAGCTATCCTTCTTGCCAAAAAAAACAGTTCTTAATTATCTGTTGAACTCTAGGTTGAGTATAACCGCCAGAAGATGGATGTGGACGCCAGGCAGATGAGGGTGCTCGTCACTGGGCTCAGGCACAACACCACCTATGAGTTCAGAGTGACCTGCCAAGAGAGCGTGGATGGCGGGCCAAGACATCGTGTGGTGGCCAGGACTGCACCACTCATCCTGGTCAAGAAACCCAAGCTGGACATCTACGCCGAGTCAGACAACACGTTCTCCATGTCTTTCCCACAAGTCGATAGCAAAGACGTCAAGTGAGTATCGTGTGCTAAAGACGTTAGCGTGATATGTGTTGAGATCTCAAGTTGTCTGGTCTGTGCTCTTGTGGGAAGTCTCAATTGACTGAGATTTTTTCATCTAAATGTTTTGAAAAATGGTCATTTACTTTGGCGCTGTGTTTCCAGGAACTTCTATGTGGTAGTGGTGCCGCTTAAGAAGACACCAGGAACAGTTAAAAACCTGAAGAACCCTGATGAAATGGACATGGAGGAGGTAAGATCCTCTAAAACAAGGAAAGAGCGGTGTGGGCTTAATCTGCCACACAAAAAACACGGTGAGGTTTATTTGGTGTAGTGCAGCAAACAGAATGAAGCATACAGTATGTGTGTAAATAACTTGTCTCTTCACTGTACTAAATCCCTGTGCTTTCAGGGAGGGATTCCAGAGTCAATGTTACCAGCGGTTGCATATGCTAACTGCACTGTGCACACCATGTACCAGAAATAGGCAAACACAACACAGACATAAGCACATCTCAGCTATGCTAATTTATCCCCCCCCTCAAGCATGCAGAAGAGAGAATTACACAGTCTTCTCCCACTCTTCCCATAGCTCGGGGTCACCTTGAGCGCGAGATCAACAGCAACCATCCCTATTGGATTCGGGATTACACACATTCCCTCTGCTTGGTGCCCGCCTCTGTCTGCAGTTAGAGCTGAATGAGAGGGCTTGGATGTTGAGGGGTGGGGGGGCAGTTGGAGCCTGGTTTCATGGAATATTGCCAGACAGTTAGCAGCTTTTCACTCTAAGGGGGCAGTTACACCTACAGTTTGTTTTCCATGATCGCAGGCTGTCGACTCAAAGAATTTAACTCCTTGTACAGAAAAGTCACTCGATCAATCTAATAGTGTGTAACTCTGTCAAATTACAATTTTCTATCAGTGGGGGTGGTGCGCTCCAGTCGAGTCATTGACCAGAAAACTTCCAGGACTGGTGTCACAAAAGATATATTTCAAATACAAACTACAAGTTTTCCCCTTCGAAGTAATCCCCCTGGACGCTAACACACTTTCTGCAGCTCCGTCGTCACAGCCATCTTGATGTCGTCCACGTCTTCTAAACAGGTCCCCTTGATGACCCCCTTGAGCTTGAGGTAGAGGCAGAGCCAGGTGGGGTGAGTAGGGAGGTTGCTCCAGTACAGAGATGTTCTTCTCAGCCAGGAACTGTGGGATGCTCAGGGCGTTGTGTGCAGACAATTCTCACCTCTTCTGGCGCACTGAACGAAGCAAACGCTGCAGGATCTCTTCGTAGACGTGCTGGTTGATCATCTGAAGGGGAAAACTTGTAGTTTGTAGTTTGTGTTGAGATACATCTTTTGTGACACCAGTCCTGGAACTTTTCTGACACACCTTATAGATATATAATGTAAACTGAAGTTTGCCTTACTGACTATATCTAAAAGCTTTTGCCTCCTTTGGTCTGTTTTTCATCTGGTCTTTAGAAACACTGCAGATTTTAAACAAAACCTTCACAGCATCACCTTCACAGATCAGACTGTTCTCTAGATTTAGTCGGTTAATTTGAAACTGATGTTTTTGCAGAAGTGAACACAAAAAAATGTAAACCAATATGCTTTTGTAACCTTCAGCTGTTGCGGGAGGTGACCCCAAAGCGCCGTTCACGCCGTCAGCTGGCTCAGCTGGACCAGAGGAAGCCCTACATCATAGCCTGCTTCAAGCGCCTGCCCTCCACCTTCACAGTGGGATCCGACCACGGCCAAAGCATCTGTGAGAACAAGCCTCTCGAACCTAACCAGGAGTACGTCTTCTTCCTGCTGGCGGAGCTCAATGCCACCTCCGGGGTGAGTTGCCAGTTCAGCTCAGTTGAACTCAATTCAGTGCACCTATTTTCAGGCAATTTCTTTTTGCCAAAGTGGATTTATTATTTCAGTTCTGGTCGTTTAACCCTCTGAACCTCAAGCAGTTTGTCGGGCGTTTTCTCGCTCCTGTCACATTTTTACTCGCTGTGGGCTCATTTTTCACTGCAGTATAAAATCCTGCGCCTCTGTGGAAACAGCACAACCACGGATACATGGAGAGAGAAGCCGAACATGTGTTTTGCGCAGTATAACAACATAATAATGGCATAAATCATAAAAGCTAAAGAAAAAGCAGAAGGAAAAAGAAAGAAAAAAACACAGACTTGAATCAAGATATGCAGCATGTTTCCAAGTCCACACAGGCGTTAACAATACTGGATAAAAATCTTTTCTCTACATAGTCTAGATATTTTACCACCTTTAATTTGTTTCCATACTTGTTTCACATCTGAACACAGCCTGCAGTTGCCGTTTCTGGCCTTGAAAAATGTGTAACTTATGTGTTTTTTAAATGTGATTGTAAAGCTAACATGCCTTTCCAGAGATGGCAAAAGTCCTCACATTCTTTACTTCAGTAGAGATGCTTGTGTAAAAACAAACTCTGGTAAAAGTAGAAGTACTGATTCAACTCCTTTATTCAAGTAAAAGTTAAAAAGTACAGATTCAGAAATTTACTTAAGTACAAAAGTAAAAATGAATTTATAGCTTCGATGAGACACGATGCCTCTTTTGATGACTTTGCAAAACTAAAAAAGTTTAAAGCACCCAAACTAGGATTGTTTTCATCCTTTAAGAAGCTGCACAGTGCTGCTACAGAGAAACACATCACTGGACAGTTTTCCATTTCATTATAAACATTAAACCTTATAATCAACATGGAAACACTCGTCTCTCTTCTTCTACCAACATCTGTTAGTGAGCCTCAGCAGAAGCTGGTTCTCAAAGTTCTTTGCATGAAGACGGGCCCTTTTGGGTCTGAAAATCAGACTCTGGCAGGCAGCTGAGGCAGGCAGGAGTGTGTTGAGCTTCACTGCTGGTAAAGATAAAGACGTTTGTTGTTACGTCTTTTACGTCATGTCGTCATCGGCGGAGGTTGAAACAACTAACGAGCCAGTTTAGAGAATGTAAGGAGTAGAAAGTCCAGATGTTTGTGTTCAAACGTTGGGAGTAAAAGTTAAAAGTCGTCAGAAAGATTAATTCTCGAGTAAAGTACAGATACCTGCAGAATCTACTTAAGTACAGTAACAAAGTATTTGTACTTCCCACCTCTGTGCCTTTCCGATATGTTTTGTTTGTTCAGATCTAACACTGCATCTGCACTGGACTCTAACCTCGGCTGTGCCTCGTGCTAACTTGTGATTTTTCTGCGCAGAAAATGTTCGCGACCAGCCCCTACACCGACACAGTGATGACCGAAGGGCCGCCCCCTCTGACGGTGGAGCCCGGGGACGGACTCATATGGGTGGTGGGCCCCGTCCTGGCTGTGGTCTTCATCATCTGCATCGTGATCGCCATTCTCCTGTACAAAAAGTGAGTCGGCTTGGGAATTGTAGTTTTGTTGTGGTGAATGCTGTGGAAACTTTACAGTGTATAAAAAAAATAACACTGTCCAACCTCAAATGATAGAAAATAGCTCTCCGTTTACGATACACTGATGTGTTGTACGAGTATAAAAAGATATTTAACAGTACGTGTTTCCACCATATCATTAAGATGGAGGGAATTGAACCCTTTGCTCTGCACTACAGCTACAGGCGCACACAAGCTGTAACTATAATCCACGCTTTTTATCAATTAGAGTAAATGTGCTGTAGATCAGGCGTGTTTTCCTTATTCAGCAACACAAAAATGAAGATTTTCTTGTCATTTGATGTTGAAGCAGTTGTTTGTAGTGTAACTGCAGAACTGGGTTATGGGGAAATAATTGCATGTTAGGGAGCATGTTGAAAGATGGGCTTATTTGGTATTCATAGCAGCATGATATTGAAAGACCCAACAACATTGTTGCATGTAAAAATGAAAGAGGTTTTCTTGTGTGGGAAAAAAAAGATGGTTGTGGGAAGTGAGTTGGTTGGAGAAAGAAGAGAGGAGGAGATTCTTTGAGATGGTGCTCAGGAACTGGACTCGTGGTAGAAGAGATTAAAAAAAAAGATTTATATCTCAAATAATGCCTGTTAATTCCAAATATAAGATGCAAAGGTGTTATTTCAGCGATGCCCAAGCTAGTTATAATCATTTAAAATTTTGTTATTGGCAATTTCGCTGTAGTGGGTTTTATTTTATAGTCTTTAAAGTTTAATGATCCTTACAGCAGCAGCTCTCGTCCTGTGACAGGTGCAAATGAATTTATTATTCCTCAGCATCCTTTGGAACATACATATACAGTCAATACTTCACCCTTCTTTTACAGTTAGCTGCAGCTATTAATCTCAGCGAAGGTGTAAGAGTAGGTCGCCCTACACACTGGGGAAGATCCCTGAATTATCTGAAGGGAGCCCGGGCTTGGTGTGGGCAACACAAGTGCAGCGTGCTACTGTCAGATGATCCCTGACTACCTGACCTTGCCTTACCTCCGTCTTGGTGGTTAGGGAGAGTAACATCTCTCCTTGGATCTCTCTCTCTCTCTTTTTTTTCTCTCTTCTCTTTCTCTCCGCCTCACTCTCCCATCTCCCCACCTCCATCTCTCCCTGGTGAATAGTGTTTCCCGGGTCTGCCCTTGGCCCTGACATTCCCCTTTCCCATCTGTATCCGCGCCCTCGTGCACGCACATACACAACAACACACACACATGCACACACACACACGGGCTCGCAAACGTCTGCGCTTACTTGCACATTTCATTGAACGCTCGCTCATTCTCACCCACTGACACACGAGCACACACACATGCACACGCCTCTCATCCAAATGCTGATGAGCTTTATCTCACTTTTTTTTTTTGCGAGCCCAGCAGCGACCCCTGTGAATTTTAAACTGCTCTCTATTGATTTATCTCTCTTCTTGCCTCCCCCTTTCCCTTTCTCCTTGTGTGTTGTGTTTTCACCATCTTTATATATTTATTTGACTCCTATTGCTTTCTCTGGAAACAGCAAACCTGACAGGTAAGGCTTAGTCTTACTTAGATTGAATGCATTTTAGACAAGACTAAATAGCCTGCCTCAGCAAAAAAAAAAAAAAGGGCAATGCCTTTAATTAGTGAGGGTGAAGGCGGATTGTGCATACTTGATACGTGTTCACAGCTTCTCAGTTCTTGATTTGGGTTCCGTCTTGACCCGCCGAGCTACGGAGCTGTTGAGTTATTAGCGAGAGTGGTAACGGTTTTGCTGGATCAAGAGCTCACGAAAAAGTTATTCTGTCGTTACTGTCGTCGTCCTTTTTTCTACTATTTGTTTGTCTCGCTCTCCAGCCGCAAGAGAAAAGAGTGCGAGCCGCGCACCAAGTGTCTCCTGAACAACGCGGACATCACGCCTCACCACCCCACGGACCCGGTGGAGATGAGACGCATCAACTTCCAAACTCCAGGTACGGGACAGACAACACAGAGGATCAAAACAGTCTGATTGTAAAACTGAATAACATAATCCGACTGTACCTTTTACTGAGAGCAGCCAATTCTTAGAGGATACATAAACCAAAGAAGCTCGTTTTTGCAGGAGCTTTAAAATCCTTTTTTTCATTTTTGGAACCTACTGGGATGGAAAGAGAATTTCCAAAACTGGCAAAGGATGTTAATTAACAGCCACCCAATTATAAAAATACAGTTAGTGGCTATGGATCTTGTATTACTTTAGGGGGGGAAGTAAAAAGGCAAACACCTGCAGAAGACTTCTTTACACAAAATGAGGACTTTTTAGAGAAAACAGGGCGTCAGTGTGTTTTCATGTAAACAGCAGATTGTTACACTGACACACACACAGATTAACTGTTAAAAATGGTGGCATTTAAAGTTAAATATGTGCTGTGATATCCGTGGAGTGCCCCCATCCCCTCCTCCTCTCATATCATCTGTTTGACATTTATGTGCCTTCATAACTTCTTTCAGGCCATTTTTCTATGTTCGCCATGACCCCCCATGTAACAATTAACCATTGATGAATAACAAATAGAAAGTATTTCTGCTGCCGGACTGGAAACAAATCCTGGTTTTGTTCCCCTCGGTTTCTACATGCCTCCATTTTTTTTTTTTTTTCTTATGATTTTCATCTGAGCTACAATCTGGTGTTAACAACATTCGATCCCGCAAGGCAGCTGAACTTTGCCCGCCATCTTCCTCCCGCCTCCCTTTCGGACCTCGTTTTCTATCGTTGCTGAGCCTCCCATGATTTGGCTCCAATGGTTTGTTTCCTTTCATCACAGTGGAATCAAATTAGCTTTTTTGGGGGCGTTTCTTGTACTGTTCTTGATTGAGTTAAGCTTCCAGTGTCCAATTACAAAGCCAAGTTTGTAAAAAAATAAATATTGCTGGCATGTCTGTCGACCAGTTTTGGAAACCTTAATCTTGATCTGATCCGATTGCAGTTACATTTAACCAACTTTTATGAACATATTGCACACTTTCTAGGTGTAGCATCGAATCAAAACAAGATTGTCAGATTGTCGTCTCTCTCTTCCAGCAGTTATTTGACACGAGGCGACCCTCGTTTTTAAGGAACTTTTGCTTTAGTTCATAGTTTTAACCTGCCCGGGCAAACTGCACACACACACACAAACAAATTCCCAAGAGGTGGAATAAACACACCCAGTCTTGTTTCCACTCTTTTTCTTTTCCTTTTTTTTTTTTTTCTTGCCTCCCGCCTTTCGGTCTCCTAGCCTAGTTGTCTTTCAGCCATCCATCTGTCATCCACGGCTGGTCTCTGCTCCATCAAAAGGCTCGGATTTCAAAATAGAGCATTTCTCTTCAGCTTCTTTGAGAGCCCAGGCATGCTGCCTTGAGTTTGTGTCTTTGGAAGAAAAGAAGAAGAAGAAAGAAAAAAAACACAGACTCCTTTACATCAGAGGGGAGAGATGCGACAATGAAAGGAAATACACAGACCCACTTATACACAGAAATGTGGAAGTTCATTTTACTGTCCTCCCCTTCATCTGGCTCCGTATTCAGAACCCTATCAGCGGTTCTGCAATGACAGTCTTATAATGGCCATTCTTGCTATTTGTCCCTGTTACTTCCAATGCTTTTCATCGTGCCCTCAACTGTCCCTCTCCTTTTCTTAAATAATAGAAAGTCTCGTTACAATCTCTGGCTGCCGTTTACGTAACGTTTCACCAATACATGCTGGGACCTCTCTTTATATATGACGAGCGTTTTCAGCCGACAGTCCCGCCGTTGTTCCGCAGAACTGGGTGCTGTCGTTATCTCCGCACCCGGGGAATTTAATTTGAATGGACGTTTTAGCCCAATTAAGTGGGCCGGTGAGCATTTGTGAACATCCCCATCAGCTAATAGCGACCATTGTTCAAATGAGCAGACTCCCAGTGCAGTTATCCAAGGCCTCTCCGATCCAACAGAGCATATGCCGCATCGGCAATGTGTGCTCAGTGACCCCTAGTGCCGAGGAACATAAAATATGTTTTTGATTAGGCTTCCAATAAGAAGCACGGTGGAGGGAGGGAGGGAGTGTGTGCGCGCGAGTGTGTGTGCTTTAAAGCCTGTGGGTGATGTGGCAGCCTCACAATGACATCCCATAACTCCTCGGGGTGCACAGTGTCTCGTTTTTTCATTATCTTCATTGGTGCCTAGGGTTTAATTGGCAAATGGGGCCAAAGTAATGAAGCAGCACAACTCAGTGGATATCTACTGTCTATCTTGAAGTAAGCCCTCCCCTTTTTTTTTGCTGTAAGTGCTCAGTGTTTTTTGCTTTTAATATTGAATTTTATTTTTTTCTACTTTTCCTTCCATTGAAATTAAACAGCTGATACACTATTACATCACAAGGACTCCAGCCAATAAATAAATAGAACAAATATATCTGCTCCATCAGGCTCCATCCCCTCGTGACCCCTAGTGACGATCAAGCGGTGTATAGATAATGGATGGATGGATTCTTTCACGTGATCAGTTTGATCATTCGTTACTTTTCAGGCAAAAATAGTAAGAGAAAAAAAAACCTGCAAATTAGAGAACATGTAAATTCGGTTTCGCTACCTTTCAACATATCTCTGCTATATGTTCCATCTATTCCGTCTCCATCCCAGTTTCCTATTTTTATTTTTACCCACCAATATGGCATCACATATAACACTTCACACCCCCATAACTGTCAGGAAAAGGGAAAAAAAAAAAAGTGACTTCCACAGTTAAGCGTGTACGAATCAAAACATTTTCCTGCAGACGGCGTCGCACGCTTGCAAATCCCGCGGAAAGCAGCCAGTCACTTGCGCGTATTAGCAACCTACTTGTTTCTCCAGATTACAGCAACGGCGGTAACAGGCGTGCCCTCCCCCTCGCCACCGCTCCGTGGAAACGCACAGCGCACACTTACACATAAACATAATCAGACGTGCCTGTACCTCCTTCCTGCTGTGATGAATGACGTTTGCAGACAGTGGATCAGAGCGCCACCCGCTAGCTTTAATTAGTCATTGTCACAAATCAATTAGGGAGAGGGGGATGTTCAATGTCTTCATCTCTCTGCACTCGTTTGGCGCCACCGGCGTGGCGTCCTCTGCTTAAGACGCCTGTGAAAGGTAAACCCACCAACACTCCTTTCTGCAAGTTGGATTCTGCAGAATTAAGCTTAGCACTGTTTGAAGGGAGATATACTTTTTTTTTTTTTTTTTTTTTTAGAAAGAAAAAAAGCGATTTATAAATAGTCTTTTCAGTATATTGCAGAGAAAATAGCAGCGGTTTGGGAGGAGAACAGAAATTTCTTTTTATCTTGTATATTTTAAGAAATTATCTGAATTTGTTGGATCAAACGTCTTTGGACAACATGATCCCGTCCATCCAATTTCATCTGTCAGCCTTTGCAAAGTCCCTCTGCCTTCATTTGATGGGCAGGTTGGCCACAAACCATCAAACTGCATCTCGTAGCCGCGTGTCCACTTAACGTTGTCGCAGATGGCTCCTTTCTGCTCGAGCAGTTGGGGAGACCTGAGCGTACCCGGACGTAACGTCAGCTAGCTGTGGACTTTCTCTTCTGGAGCAGATAAGATTTTCAGCCGTCACCACGCTCCTCAGAGCTCTGACTCCCCATCAGCTCCGGCTCCACAGCTGTCAGCCAAGAATGCGGTCACTTTTCCACACCTTTCACTCCCGGTGCCTTCAGCATCATGCCACAGACAAAGGAAACCTTTCAGAGTTAGTTTTCACCAGTAAACATAAGCTGGTTTTTCCCCCATCTCTGTCGCTTTCTTAGTCCTCTCAATCGGTCCTTCCAGCTGCTGTTTACGGAAGCTTAGCGATAGCAAATCAATTTTCTTATCCCTGATCTATATGACTGTTGATATGGGGCTTGGCTAGAAGGGGGTTTCTTAGCAGGAGCAACGGAAATTGACCCCCTTTTGCCGACCAGTCTGCTCCTGTGGAGGACTGGTGGAGGGAAGTCGAATCTCAAAATGCTTGCACTACTTTTTAATGTCTGTGCAGCATGTTGGGAAACCACCCAACCTAAGGGTAAACTGTTGGTAAAGCAAAAACAAACAGCAAAAAAAAAAGTGTTATATTGCCTTTGTGTGTTCCTTCATGGGCTTTTATCATTTTGCACATCTTCTATTTTTTGTTTACGTAGCCTTTTCTGTTGCATTCTAGCCTTTTGAAACCATTGTCCCTTATGTTTACTGTTCTTTGCAGATTCTGGTCTGAGCAGTCCTCAGAGTGAAGCTGATTTTGACTATGAAAGTTAGTCTCTATGCTTTTAGAATTACCAGCTTTTCTTTATATAATTTTTTTTGTTTGTTTTGTTTTGAGGTTGTTTTTTTTTTCCAGCACCGCTTGCCTCAATTTACAAATACATAATTTGCATTTGTTTTGTTTTTTTTCACATGACGCAGCAAAATTTTCAAGCACTAATTAATTTTTACATTGGTTTTCTATTGATACACTGGGCTGTGTTTTTTTTTTTCCTTTAATTGGATGTCAGTCACACTATTCACTTGGGCTGTTGGCTGTGCATTAATCCACCTTGCATATTTATAACCTGTGCGATCACATCTGCTGATGTATAGATAATTCAGAGGTGTTTCTTTTTTTTTTTTTCCACGAGTACAATCTGTGTTATTCCTCTTTCTCTTCCTCCCCTTCCCTCACCTCCTTGTTGTTGTTCTTCCCTTCTCCTTCCTCCTTCAACACTTCTGCTCCATTTCCATTCTGAACCGACGGGGTCTTTTCTGTGCTCGGAGATAACGAGCAGAATTAATTAAAGTGGTGGCAAACAATGGCTCGACATTTGATCACCCCCTTCTCCCTGCTCGCTGAAAAAGAATCATCCGAGAGAAAAGCCGAGTTTCTGGTTTTCCTTTTTCCCCCCTTTTTCTTTCCCCCCTCCTCCTTTTATTTTCTTTGCTTACCCACAGACAGACATCTCCCCTTTTATATGGAAATACGCAGCATCATGAATAGGCTTTTGGAAAGACTAGTTTGGCTTATGAAAAAGAATCATTATATTTCTCCGGCGCATCGACTGCGGATCGGGAGATTGGAAATGTGTAATTAGACGCTAGCTTGTTTTTTTTTTTTGTGTTCACTGATCACTGTTGATTGCAGTGAAAAAACTGAGGATACGTGGATAGAAGAAAAAAAAAGCTGTGGGCGTTTTGTTGAAGAGGAGCTTTTTGGGGTAGGGAAGAACAACAATTTGTCCTTGGTTGACTTTGCTCAGCTATGGGTCACAGAAAAAGCCGAGTTTAGAAACTAAATCTGTTCTTGAATAAACATCGCAATGTGCCTTGAGTGTATAAACGACAGAATGAATAAGAGAACAGATCAGGTGTAGTCGGCTCATTTATCTTGAGAACAAAACAAATGGGTGATTTTTGGGGAAAGTAGTTTAGTCTTAGCTGTGAGGCTCATCTCTGTAAATACGACAATGTTTTCTATTAGTCATATTCGAGCTGGTGCAAGCAAAAAATTCTGGATTTAATCCTCTTATAGTTTTTTTTGTTTTTTCTTCCTAAAATTTTCCGTTCTACCAAAGTTTGAGGCAATAAACAGAAAAGCGGGATGTCTAACCTTGAGCCTACCCCCTGCCGTGATGCCTCATGCTTCAGTTGGATGTATATATGAACTCAGTATGATGCATCCCTGCAGCCACATACATGCAGACAGTAACGTGGGCAGCAAACACCGACTGAAAGGAACCGATGGAGTTCGTGTATGTCTGCAGCTCACGCACGCTCCCGAGTACACATAGGGACACGTACACAGTAAACTGCACGAGTACAAATACACAAATCCAGCACAAACATCCTTTGATCTACCCTCAAACAACCCACTCTTGTTCTCTCAAGGAGAAGTAAGGGCCCCTCATTTGCATATGCTTTACTTATTTCACTCATAGCTTCTGATTCTCCCTTTGAGTTTGAGGCTAGTAAATTGACAACCAAATTTAATTTGCAATATTTCCTCTTTTTCTTAATGCCCATCGTAATGAATTCCTGCAGCAGACGTGATTAATAACTCGGGCTCCCTCTCGAGTCGTGCCGATCCGCATGCTTTGTTCGCCCATTGAGAAACTCACGTATGAATAAACACACGCACACTTTTGTCCGAATGCATTAATATAATATGAGCTCTCTCTTTACCGTACAAGCCGTGTTTGAGTTAGTTAGGGAGAAATTCAACATGGGCTTTAAAAATAGAAACTATTCGTGGAAATGATCCGTTGAGAAGAGAACGGATGTTTGTTGTACGACTCTTGTCAAACAGTCTGTTAACGCAGTATGTCCATTCATGTCCAGAGGATGTCACGGCTTCCAGTGTCATCTCCATTAGTCTCATATATGCATTGTAATCTTCATGTAATTCAAACTGCCGCATTGTTCTCTCAGTGTAAAATAAATTACCATCACTAATGAAGACTGTCAGCACAGAGAGCCGGGCTCCCCCCTCTTTAAGTACAACAAAAGCAACCAAAACATGGTTGACCCCCGTGACATTGGAGGGATATTAAGCATTGTCAGAGAAGGAAAATTAAGGATGGTTAATGTGATTATGCCGATTTGCATGCAA
This sequence comes from Stegastes partitus, assembly GCF_000690725.1. Taxonomy (NCBI): domain Eukaryota; kingdom Metazoa; phylum Chordata; class Actinopteri; family Pomacentridae; genus Stegastes; species Stegastes partitus. Next base: position 41,004 of record NW_007577880.1, on the reverse strand, counting down.
AATTAAGCCCCGGTAACTTTTTGTGAAGAGATGTCAACATTTTGTTGACTTTTGACCTTAATACTTGGCAGGAAAAGAGGCCTCTTACTAAAAATATGGAAGTGTTAAGTATTGCCAGGGACAGAGCCACAATCTATGGCTGCTCCATATTCCATTACATGGCCTCAGCATTATGCCCCTAAATGGATTAGTGACTGGAGTGCACAGCAGTGCTGATAATATTATAGCAGCAGCAGCAACACAATATTCAGTGGATATTGAAGCGAGCCAAAAAAAAAAAAAAACCTACCATTTCCCCACCCAAGTGAAAAGCTCGTTCTTTCTCCGAATTCCTTGGGATAAAAGGCAGCAGGATTTGGGAGGAGTGCATATTGGACATGCAGCTGAGAATGGGTATTTGTGACACAGAAAGGTAAGGGGTATTTGTCTTAGAGCCAGCGATCACTGGGGTTGAGGGAACTGCCAGACGAAGGAAAAGGGTATCTTGCTTGCTTTGCACTAGCTGGCTGGAATGGAGCAGCTCACTGTGTCACTCAGCATCACTCACACACTCCTAAACCTCCTTATCCCTCTCTCACCTCCCTTCCCATAAGCCCCCAGGTCAGGGCTCGAATCTTGAATAAGCAGCTTTTTATAGAGGCAACAGTAAAAAGTGGTCACCAATGCTAACAACGCAGCACATGAAGGGCATTACAGATTAAGTCTACAGTGGAAGCAGGCCTGTAGGATGTGTTAGCCCTGATCAGGATCAGAACACTGTTCCATAAAAAAAATCCTAATAATGTCCTGTATATAAAGTAGTGTTCATGTGTAGCTGGTGAGAAATAACCAAGTCCACTTGAATTTTTAAAACCCTCTTCCAGTGAAACCATCCAAGACTTATTTCCATCACAAAGTTGTTATTTTTACCACCAGCTAGCGATCCGGTATTGAATTCTTTTTTGGTGGTAGCAGCCGTGCTGAAAGCAAATGCTACTTTTGATTATCTTCAATGTGGAGTACAAGGGATTTTTGTCAACATCAGCACTGCATTGATTGAAAGACTACAAAGGGTCTGTGGTGTTTCTCGTCTTTGTTTTCAACATCAAAAACGTATATTTTTCATCTTGTGTCATTTAAAACTAATTTCCCAAGCCATTAAAGTTATTTACGCCCAGCGTTTGTGCCATAATTGGCCACACTCTGCAACTTTTTTATTTCTCTTGGGCCGTCTGTCCCACAGCATCGTTAGCATTGTGGGAATTAATCCCGTTTGGTCCGTGGGTGTTTGCTACGAGCTTCTTTTGCAAATCATCAATCAGCCCTGCTTGACAAACAATTGTTGAGCTCTGACCTGGTCCAATCAAAAGCCTGTAACATCACCAGTTAGTACATTTGTGCCTTGTGTGTGTCATTCACCGTGTTCTGCTCAAGCTTCCTCATCACTAAAACCCAACCTCCATTGTTACCCAAGCAAGAAAGTCTCACCCGTAAATGGTGTGTTAAATCCTGAATCCGAGTCCTCTCCGCTGTACTAACGAACTTTCTTTCCTCTCTCCTCCCCTCCTCCCTCCACCGTGTGGAATATTCTCTCTATTTTTTGGCGAGCAGGTATGATGAATCATCCTCCCATTCCTATCTCAGAGCTGGCTGAACACACAGAACTTCTCAAGGCCAACGACAACCTCAAACTCTCCCAGGAATACGAGGTGAGTGGGCCAACGGTTCAGAGGTCACATTTGCCTCAGAATATTGATTTCTGTCTGATTGTGTTTTCATTGGTAAAAGGACAAAGAAAGGAGCCTCCTGTGCTACGTTCTGCTGGTGTATTTCTTCTTCTCTTTAAGGCTTTTACTCCTACTTGTTGGCAGCGCTGTAGCTGATGGTACTTAAGCAATTATGGAATATTAGTTCCTCTCAGCCGCATATTTCCTCACAAATATTTGCTGCCTCAAAATGGCAAAGCAAGACAATTGTCGTTTTCAATTATATAAAATTTCCCTTGGTGGGTTTCTGCAACTCGTGAACTCCCAAATGTAATTTCCTCAAATTCATGGCTAAATGAAAGAATCATTCTGCTCTAATGTACAAGATGAACCATTTTTGAGGGAAAGAAAGTCGAATATTTATCATAAAGAGATATGTTACTTTTGTGATATCCACAACGTTTGGGTGTAGAATTAGGTAACTGCGTTCAGCGGAGGAAAATAGAAAATGTTCATAAGCTGTTAACCAGAAATCTAATTTAAAAGTTAATTGTTTTCCACCTTTACAGATTGCAGGCATAGCTAGCCCTCACCCTGCCAAACAAAGTTGTAATAAATAGCTCAATAAAAGGCTAAATAAGTGGTTTAAAATTCTTCACACACACCAGTGAACTTAAACTAAAGATTTTCTTTCTTTTGCGATGGAGATATAGTCGAGCTTTTATGCAGAACTCCACTAATGTGTTTCTTTTTGGGGGGGGAGCACACTGGCAGTCAGGCTATAACGTTGTATGTGTGTGTAGAAAGGGGGTAACTGAGCTGTCTGAGCTCTGAGACTGCAGCGGTTATAAATGACACCAGAGTTGATTAGAAATCAGGAGCGCTGAATCAGCTCTCGTTTGCATACAAGCAATATCCCCTCCTCGCCATCCCTAAATCACCGTGCCTGTCGCCTCGCTGCACGCCAGGCTGAGGTGGGGAAACGGGTACACCAGCATAGATTGCCGTCGTCATGCCTGCTGGTGGATGTTGGTGGATAATGACTTCTCATAGCGATCCTGTATTTCTTGGTTATCTATTATTCATAAATCCACATCCGGGCTGTATACCAAATGGACAAGCTTGTTCCGTTCGGTGGGGAGAAGAGAGAGCGAGAGCGAGAGAGACGCCAAAGTTGACGCTTTGCTACAACTACAACTTCTAATTAGTTGGCTTTGAGAGAGCCTTAAACCACCCGCTCATCTCCAACTTCTTCCACTCCCTCTCTGTCTGCCTGCCCCTTCACATGAGCACCCCCCAGGAAAAATAAATGACCAAATTAAATAGAGAAGTGTAATTTTAATTTTGTTATTTTCTTGATGAATGGCTGCTTGTCCTGGCGACCCGGCTTGCCAAGCGCAGCTCTACGGGGCTTTGACTGATTGGTTTTTAGCCAGGCGGGATGTGAGAGGGGAGGGAAGAGGGGAAGGAAGAAAAAAAAAAAATGGAGGGGCGAAAGGAGGAGAGAGATGAGGTGAAAAAGCTTGGTTAATGATGAGGATTCAGTGAGGGGAAGAGAGAGAGAGCAAGGCATCAAAGCTGGAGAGTGGAGATGAAGAGGAGATGATCTGACGTACAAACGGCGATGAAAAGGCAACCGCGGTTTTTACCTGACAAGTAATGACGCCACCCGGTTTTTATATCTGCTGTCAGGCAGTTAGGAGCTATCTCCTGCCAGCCGAGTCTTATTGACAGGAGCTGTCGTTCGTCTTCAAACATATCATCATGGATCACGAGGAGGAGGGAGAGGGAGAAGCTCTAGTTTTTTTTTACATGAGAAATTTGAGCAATTTTTATTCAATCGGATTTTAGGCAATTTTTAGAAATAGCTGTTCCTCCAAAATCAGCGCCGAACTTTTGCCAGACACATTTCCTGAATGTAATTTATGGGAGGGGGGGAAAAAAAAGAAAAAAACATTATTAAAGTTGGGACTACATGGATGTGGTTTTCAATTTTCTGAATTGAGGGATGTTTCTGAGTGACCCCAATCTTTATATGCACACACACACACACACACACACACACACAGAGCTACACAATCATTTAGAGAGCGGTGGAAACGCAGCAGACTAGATGGAGGACTGTTAAATAGAAAAGGGGGTGTAAACATCCGAGAGGAGGCGGAAGATAAAGAAGAAAGTCTTTGAAGATGGAAAGATGCTGATAAGGAAAACAGGGACAAAGAGAGGGATAGAGAACGAGAAGACTGGCTGAAACAAAGGGAATCTCTCATTGCTGTAATCATTGCATGCAGATTGCATGTTAGATTAGTTTCCAGCTGGACTTAGCTTTAGCTCCGGTCTCTCTTTCTCTCTCTCCAGCTCCAAGTGCAAATATCGTTCAAGCCTCCGTCCCCACAACCAACACAGACGCCTATAAGCAAACAACAAATCGTAATGGAATACTTCATTATCCTGACAAGAGGACAGATTATTTATTGAGAATTCTTGTGTTTTAAAGAGGCGGCTGAATTTGTCTTTCCCGAACGTCGGCCCTCGTTCCGCACGCCTCCCGTCAAGGAGGGGGGGAGAGCCGCCGCCTTCATCAATAATGCTATTTGTCATTACGCAGCCGCTACGTTAATGATCTTGATAAAGTGTCGTGTGCAGCTGCTGTATTTAAACCAGTCAGCAAGCAGATCCTCATGATGCCCTATGCTTTTTTTCTCTCTCTCTCTCTCTCTTGGGGGGAACATCACCCTCTCAATCTCTCTTCTCTCTATGATAACACTGAGCTCGTATTGTTATTGCCCAGCTCCTCTCTCGGCTCCTCTGATTGCTTCTTTATGTGTGCATGTTCTGCCTGTCTCTGCCCCCCGTCAGTCTATTGATCCAGGCCAGCAGTTCACTTGGGAACACTCCAACCTGGAGGTGAACAAGCCCAAAAATCGTTACGCCAACGTCATCGCCTATGACCATTCCCGTGTCATCCTGGCTCCCATCGAAGGTAAAGCTCGCCCGTCCTCACACTTTGCACCCTCAACACCTCGGAGATGAGCTCAGCAGATTATTTAGTAAATCCTCATACAGTGTCAGTTTGAATAATAAGGACTTCCTGCTGAATATATACACTCAATTAGATGGGAAGAGATGGTGAAGACAAGAGCGACACACGATAGAAAATATTGAATACAGCCAATAGAGAAGAAATCTATATGTTATTGTACTAGAATAAAATTGAATAAATAAGAAACTACAGCTGGATTACGGTGCTGACTCTAGAATAGAGGATAGCGACAGAAAAGAAAGAACCACTAAGCTGGTTTACACAAGTATTGTTTTGAGTCGTGAAGCAAAGCAGAATAAAACACAAGGGGTAATAATTCATAGTACGTGAAGTTCAGATTCAGTTCAGCAGGGAACTTCTGGAACAATCGGAAATTTTGTTGGATGTGAAACTGAGGACTTGTTTGAGCTGAACTTGAGCAGTTTGTGCAACTGAATAATTTCAGGGTTGAGGCGACGACGTGCTCATATTCGAGGCCCGGCACTCACATCTCACACTCGGACTGACCCAGGACTTAAAGCAGCGTTTTCAGTGTCCCATGTGTCTCATCAGATCTACCCTCCTCTCTCTTGACTTCCCTCCTAACTGCTCCGTAGACACAGTACTGAGAATTTCAGAGCCAGGAAAACTCTTCCTCTGACTCCCAAATCTCAAGGGACATTGTCAGAGGTAGTCACCCTTCACCGCTGACATTGTTCTGGCTTTGTATCACCAGAAGAGCTCCCAACTCCTCACAGTAATGCCAGAACTCCCTATTCCGGAGTACTCTCCTTTTGTGCGAGCTAACTGCTCAGACTAGATTTCGACATCTCGCTATAGTCAGGCCAATTTGAGGGTGCGACAACATGCATAACAAAATTATCCTAGGGAAGGGGAAAAAAAAAAAAAAACGCCTCGTCCATAAATACATAAATTAATCAAGTCTGAAATTTCTATTTTACACTGCAGTGATTTTGCTATTAGTCGCAGCAGTAGAACAATTCATGCACGCCACCATTCTCTGTTCACTTAGCTATGACTAAAGCCAAGGCACCACAGTCAAATTGTGCGACGTGGTATCCGTTTTAATGACATTCGCCTTTCTTTTTTCCTCTATTACTTCCATTCTTTTCACCTTCCCCTCCTCTCTCCGTCTCTTCCCTCCCTCTCGATCTCGTTCTTCCCTCTCCACGCCGGTTGTTGTCCTCGCCGAGTCTCCTCTCTTAAATTAGCCTAGTCGAGTGTTTCATTGTTTGTCACTTGAGTGAGGAGACATCAGTCAAAGAGACGTGACTCTCCCGATGCCGTCACACCGGAGCCTCCTTCCAAATGGGAGGGTTGTAGGAGATGGTTAAACGAAGATTGGTGATGTTCTGTCTTATCACCGTCAGCTGCTCGGTGTTAGACATCCTCTAATGACGAGATTATCTTGTTAGCACTTTCAACATTTTGTCTTAAACCTTTTTTTTTTTTTTCCCCCTCCAACAACTATCGATTGCGCACTAAGCTCAAGGACACCTTAAATTTTTAGCCACGTGTGATCAGTGGATGCAGGATTTAGCTGCGGGCTTACAAGTGCCACACACATCCGTCTACACAGCAATGCAGAGGGGCTCCTTATGGCTAGATTTAGTGGGACCGGTGTGTAACAGAGCATGGTGGCAGGCTGAGAGGGATGGTAGCTAGATCTACCTCCCGGCTGTGGTGGCTGAGTGGCTGATTTACTCTTCAAGCACCTCCAACTGTGGTGGTGGTAAATCAGCTTTAGGCTCCTACACCACATCTATAGAAACCCAGGCAGAACCACAGAGGAAGAAAAATGAAAATGATACAAGACCAGTACACTCAGTTGTGACAGTGAGGCTGCATTTGAATCCGTTCAAATGGAAAGCTGTGGGGTTGTTTTTTTTCTTTTCTTTTCAGCTCTACAGTAGCAGAGGGAATTTAGGGACATTAAGTCTTGTAGTATGTACTTAATTATTGGTGTCAAAATAACAACTAAGCTCCACTGAGCAGCAATAACACCTAAAATATGTCCCAAAAGCTGACATGGTTTGCTGTAACTTGCCACTTCTGTCTGGACACTTCCAAAATTTTAACTCATTTCAGCCAATTTTCCTGTCTAGAATCTTCACATTTACACAGACACCTTTATTGGCTGGGAAATGGTGTCTATGTGTGTGAAAACTGGAAATTGCCGAGGCAGATGGCACAAAACAAAAGGGTGCAAATAACCAGGAAAGTAAAAGTCCAATAAAATAGAAGGGAGAAGTGGATTAAAGGAGGAAAAGACATCAAAAGTGCCGTGTTTCATCTTTTAATCTCCTTTTTTTCCCGTGTCTGTCTGTTCATAGGTATAACAGGTAGCGACTACATCAACGCTAACTACATTGACGGCTACAGGAAGCAGAACGCCTACATCGCCACCCAGGGGCCGTTACCAGAGACGTTTGGGGACTTCTGGAGGATGGTGTGGGAGCAGAGAGCAGCCACCGTCGTCATGATGACCAGGCTGGAGGAAAAGTCACGGGTAAGTCTGTGATCCGCTTTAGGACCGAGCTCCGTTTTCGAAACCTCCATCCCAGTGACCTTACGCACCTCTTTAAAATGCTTTTTGCTCAAATACACCCCAAAATCAAATCAAGTCCAGCGAGCAGCTACGGAAAATGGCACAACTTTATAATGATTTCCCAGCTGCGCACCTGAACTCCATTGGTAGGTAATCAGACTTCATTTTCTGGTGATGGATTGCTTTCAGAGAACTGTAGGAATCTGAATGGGGGCGCTTAAAGCAACAGGGGAGGGCGATGAAGCCGAGTTAACTCAACGACATTGTACCTGCGCACGTCTGATAAGTTGGACTGTACGTCCACCGGGAGCATCCTCACAGACTTACAGCCTCCCCCCCTCCCTCTTTATTTGCAATGACAGCGACAAGCTGTTGCACGTTCCCGACAGCGTTGAGAGGAGAGCAAGTTGTTGCATTAAGACCGCTCAGTGCAGGAAGCTAAAATTAAATTTAATGCAACAGAGTGATGTAGAGTCTCTGCAGTACCTGTGACCAGTGCCTTCCTTCCTCAACCTTGTCTGCATTTCCTGGAGAGCGCAGTGGCTGAGTTTCAGCAGGGTAAAATAAAATGTGAGGGTGGTTTTTTTAAAAACACATTTAATTCAAGTTGGTATAAGGACATGTTTTCTTTGAAAGTCTTTGGAAGGGGTGTTACTCTGGTGTCCTTGAGATGGAAAGGAGGACTTTTCACTGTTGAGAGCAGTCCAGCTTTGTTGGCTGTGATGTTCACAGTTTCTTTTCAGCCAACTCACAGAAATAAAGAAGAGAAAAAGGTTAGAGTAAAAATATTATACTTTATAGTCCACTACATTTTTAACAGCTAGAGTTACTGTAGTAACGACACTGTTGCCTATAAAGGTGGGATAATTTTTGTTTTCAGACACATTCCTCTTTTTATTTCTATTTGTACACATCAGTAATCACTTCAGACCAGGTGCAATGAGTCCCAGTCTGACCGAGGAGTGGGACGTCCTGCCCATTGGCACCATCAGCCAGCTGGTGGACAGTATGGCACCATGTCTTAACACATGGATCCATGTCAGGGGTGGCCGTACTCAATATTAGTGAGTCAGTGACATTTGAAAGAATAGTATTGGACATAATGCATGAAATGCAGGTTAAAAAATTGAAACAAAACCCTTAATCCTTTTGCTCATTACCCCCAATTTAGTTTAAGCCTGAACACACAGTTTGCAAAAGTTAATTCTGGTTTGACTTTTATTGTATGTATATTGTGATATCAATAAAGTTTTGAGAAGATATACTTTATCTATCATAAATAAATCACGTTGTCACGATCATTTCATCAGAAGAGATAAAAAAAAGTATTTTATTCCAACTTTATGGGCAACAGTGTATCTATACATAATAATAAAGCACCAACAGACGTCGTCCTGTTGCTTAACGAGTGCTTTTTATTTTGGTGCTTTATGCCCATGTTGCTTTTCCTTATGATTCTGAATGCAGGACTTTGAGTTGAGCGTTTTTACCAGGTTGGACTGATGCTTTTACTCAAGCAAAGGACCTGAACACTTCCTCCATCACCGCCTCAGGATGAATCTGCTGTGATGATATTCTGTTCCGTCTAGGAGTGGACTTGTCTAAATGTCAAAAAGCCAACTGCGATGTTTCATCCTGTCAGCTCTCACCTGTGTCAACATGAGGCTCACTCACCCCAGGTGTCTCCACTCATTTTCCCTCCCTCTATCCGTCTTCAATTGTTTACCTATCCTCCATCCTGACATGCGCATTCCACTCCTGTCAAACGTGATCAGGATTAGTGGGCGGTAGAACTTGAGTGTCAGCTTGAGCAGGAAATGGGAGAGAAAGCTGGAGAGCAGCGCATCTCACTCACTGGCTGTCACATCCGATCAGATGTCGGCTGGCGCATCACACCCCATATTGAATAAATCTTTATTAGGTGGGCTGAAGGGGATGCTGGAGGGAGAAGGTATTGTGTTTTCAAATATACTGTAAACCCACTGGACGAGAAACAGCGAAAAAGCTCACGAGCATGAAAGAAAATCTATCCAGGATTGGTCCTAAAAAGTGCTTTACTGATACTTTAATTACAGCGCTGGGTTTCCGACGAGAATCTGAAGTGGCATTTCAGGAATTTGTGTTTCATATCAGTGGTTTGTTGTAAGATTAAGATAAGGATGCCGGCAGGATTTGTGTGATACTGGTGAACTTAAGCTATAAGCGTGGAGTTGCTGTGACAGTCACATCTGTGTGCGTCGCGTTGTTCCTCAGATGTGAATCACAGCGAAGCCTCCCCAGTGTTTCTGTCAACACCGCCTGTTGTTTTAATCTACAGGAGGGCTTGCTTTATGAGCGGTGCCTGAGCGCACATATTTATGTCAAAGCGAACATAATTTTTTGCGCTTACGAATGTGTGTGTGTGTGTGATGTTGCTCGTTAGTGAAGATGCTGTTTAATGGAATATGTCATATTGCAGTTAGTCTGACTCACCGGAGGTAGACTGCGGGTACATGTGAGCCTGCCGCTGCTGCGTTTTTTGAAGTCCTTATCTCCTTCCGCTATCTGCATGCTACCATTTCCACAATCCCTTTCACTACAGGAAACAACTCTGAGGTGCAACCTACCACCTTGGACATTTCAGCTTTTGCAAAGGATTTGGATCATGCAGTAACGCAGCCATGCTAGTTTCTCAGCGAATTAACCATTTTAATGACGATACTCCCGTCCCTGCGTGCAAATGTGCCACCAAAATAATTCCCCCTCCCCGTCACGGTTTTGAAGGGCCATGGTTGCTGCATCCTTGGCTCCAGATATAACAGAATGAATATAAGGTGCAGCCACATCATTCTGTGTTGTGCTGAATGGTCTATATTGCAGTTAACGCCTCTGTTATTTCATCTTGCCTCTCTTTCTTTGACTTGCTCTGTTCCAGATTAAGTGTGACCAATACTGGCCCAGCCGTGGCACAGAAACCTACGGCATGACCCAAGTGACCCTGTTGGACACCATAGAATTGGCCACTTTCTGTGTTCGCACTTTCTCCTTGCACAAGGTAGGGCGACTTCTTTCTCTCTCTCCACTTTAAAGCAACACATGTGCCACTGTCTTTACTTTCCCTTTGCTCAAGTAATGCTTGAACAAACCAACAAGGACGTATTATTCAATGTCTGCCCAGGACACAGCGAGTAAATTCACAGAGCACGCCTCGGAAAATTAGAGACGCAAAGTTTACACAGGCAACAAAAATAATGGCATAAACCTTAGTGCTGTTTTTCCATTAGATGTAAAGGTATGTGCAAGTATAACCCTTTGTCTCCATTGTCCTTCCAGTCCACCCCATTTACCTTGTTCAGCTCGCGCTATCCTCAATAGATCATCTGTTTATGTGCATCTGCCAAATTGGAGCACTTAGGTAAAGTGAGCAGAAGAGAAACTCAATATACATAATTGGCAGACTGCTCTTGTGCTTCTGTATGTGCTCAAACACCGGCGCACACACACAAATTCAAACGCTAAAACCCAGCAGTCCATACAGATGAACACGTTGTCAGGATGAAGCTTCTGCACATTGATGGAGATGATACCCAGCTTGCATGCTTACATATGATGCCGCCACACTGAGATACATCAGCATGCACTTAAATGCAAACATTCACACACTGACTGAGACAAAAAAAGGGACTCAGAACAGTACTTGCAGGCCCACTCCCACTTACAGTCTCACATACCTCATGGTAATGCAAAGACAAGTGTTAGGAGCTGTATGGAAAGCATAGATGAGAACCTGCCAGTGGAAGGATTAGACATATCCAGAGTTTTTTTTTTTTCTTTTAACTAGATAGCATCACGCTAAAGTCACCGTTGACTTTTTAGCCAGATTTGTCAGCGGAACAATGAGCGCCGAGGCAAACCAGCGACGACAACGATAGCGAGATATCAGCCAGCGTTGCTTTAAAGCTGCCTGGTTGACATTCAGGGCCATTTACATTCTGCCGCTCTCAGCTTCTATCAAACTCCACCGATACGGTTTCTTTTTCTATCTGTCCTTCCCCTCCTCCTTAACACTGGAGCCATTGCTGTGATTCCTCGCTGAGCTGTTTTCACTTTGTTGAATTTGTGTGAAGTATAAGGTAGCCGAGGCTGGCAGTAGACACACACACACACACACACACATCTACAAACCCAGTACATCTACAAAGCAGGCGCTGTGGTAGCTATATATATGTATGTCTGTCCTACAGTGATGCAGAATTGTGTCTGCAGATAAATCCTTTAACAACAGCAAAA
>NW_007577880.1:0-29376 GCF_000690725.1 Stegastes partitus | reverse complement strand
AAAAAAAAAAAAAAAAAAAGGAAAATAAGAACTAGGTCAGTTTGCTTTTAATTACCACACTCATTTATTCATTTATTCAGCAAGGAGGGAAAAAAAATCCCTCTGTCAGGGAAGCAGAAGCGTTGCACTGAAATGCAAACAGTACCTCCATTAGAGGATCTTCAGAGAGGAAAGAGAGGAGAGGAGGACGGAAAGATGCAAGGGAGGTTTTTTTTTTTCTTTCCCTCTCTCTCTCTTCTTATCCTTCTTTCTCTGGATCCCAGCTTGTAGTTTTGATGTTTCAAGAGTTGAGTTTAAGGCGGGAGCTGACAGACAGATGCAATAATGTGGGTGTTTGCTGCGTGCGTCTGTAGACGTCTCAACAACAAAACGAGGAAACATGAGGATATCAGCACCGCGGCATCGCTTAGAACGGAAAATATTCCAACTGTTACTGTATGTTGGGCCCGTCTGATCAGCCATATTTGTTTGACAGTGTTTCCTAAAGGCGCATTTTAACCTAATTAGCAATACCAGAAATCTATTTTAAATATGAGACACTCGACCTTCAAAGGCTGCTGTTATTAGTGTTTTTTCTTCAGAGAGCACGGTAGCAGCGGTCAGTCTTTATTCATCTGAAGTATTCACAGTGAGGAAAAAAATCTATGTGAATGATCCAGATATTTAATTAAAATGTGGTCAAATGCACTTTCTTTTTTTTTTTTTTTCTTCAATCAACTATACACAGTCACACCGACAGCCATTTTTTTTTTTTTTTTTTTCTTCAATCAACTATACACAGTCACACCGACAGCCAATTTAGAATCACTAATAACCTACTATGACTTTGGAGTGTTGGACGGAGAACATTCAAACTCCACACAGAAACACACAGATTCAAACTGAGAACTTTTCTACTGTGAGGCGACAGCACTAACCACCTGTGTGTTTGCATGTTAGAATGAGATTTTCTATTTCTCAGGCTCAAAGGTTGCTTTGGGGTTCTAGTATTCGTCCTGTACAGGCCTGAATATTTGGGCTGAGTCAGACCAGCCCAGTCAATGGTTCATGCACATTCTGTGCAGGCAGATGGCATCCAGTAGATTAGGTCATTTGAAGGCAAGTGGTAATAGCTATAGAGTAAATTAAAGCACTAATTAAACAACACCTAAAATTTATTCAACAGTGCACCGTGTCTGTACCAGCTATTCTGTGAAAGCGGCACAGTTACTCGGACACCATTCTGGTTTGCTTCCAGAGGACAAAAGGGGGACTGGAGCGCTCTGATTAATTTACAGCCTTTAATTGTGCAAACAGACTGATGTTTGGGCACTTCTGTGTCTTCATCAGAGGCAAAGACATGAGGCAAACAGATAAAAACAGACTCAACTAGGGGCAGAATAGTCATTAGAGGGTTGGTTGAACAGGGTTTCAAATCTACTGGATTATAAGTCGGTGTCTACGCGCTACACCCCAAACACCATGTTAGGAGGAACACAGACCTGTCTTAAAGCTACAGAGATAAAAGTACAAAACATATTACAAGCAATATATGTCAAATGTGAAAAATTAAAGGAATAACTTCTTCATTATTGCCAAAGGGCTCCACGGTGCACATCCAGTACGCCTCTCTGCGGAGCACTGAGTTGATGACATCAACAGACGGGAAGGTTTTTGCTCTTCTCAAGCCGAGCAGCACCCGATTCAGCTGCAAACGGATCCGCGGTTTTATTAAAACTAGCCGGCCAGTCAGTTCAAACACAGCTCTCAAACTGCGCCACTTCCTCTGTTTTTTTTCCAGAACGGTTCCAGTGAGAAGCGGGAGGTTCGTCAGTTCCAGTTCACGGCGTGGCCTGACCACGGAGTACCAGAGTACCCAACCCCTTTCCTGGCCTTCCTCCGTAGGGTGAAGACTTGTAACCCACCTGACGCCGGACCCATCATCGCTCACTGCAGGTCCGTTTGTCATGTTATTGTGGTAGATTAAAATAAAATCAAAAGTAGCCTGCTGTGAAGCTAAGTTATGCCCAAATGAGACAGTTTTGTGCTTTAGAAGTAGCCTTTGCACCTGCTTTTGTGAGTTAAGGACAAAAGTGACGCCAAACCAAACACGCAATGACACATGGATGCCTGTTTTATTTATACCACTGTTATATGACTTTGTTATACATCCGTGAGCAAACAGAATGCCAGCGCTCCTCCCTTTGTATTTGCTATTATACATTACATAACGCTCTCTTTCGTACGTGACCTCCATCTTTTCTTCTCTCTATTGGTCACATCATCCCTCTCTTTAAAGGCGTCCTTCCTCCCTGCTGCCATCCTCTCCACCTTCTTCTTTTTTATTTCCTCTCTCTGTCAAAAGCCTCACAGTAATCCCTTTCCATCTTTCCTGCTTCTCACTTTTCGCTCCTTAGCTCTTCCTCCTTTTACAAGCAATACTTCACAAATGGCTTATTCAAATTGCAACCTTCCTTTTTCGTCAAGATAAGAAGACTTCAGCGACTTCAGACAGAAGAACTGAGTTCATCTGTCACTTTTCATTGTTTCTATATTGCCTCTCTTGCTATCACAACATCTCCTGCTCAATTATTTACTCTGTAACATCACAACAGACACTGCTGGATATGATATATGTATATAATCACATAAAATTTGATATTTTAGGAGAAGTATTTGGATAAGTATGCACAGTCTGCCTCACATTTATTCATACCCTCCCATTAAAGATGGAAAAAAAATACTGAAATAAATTAAAATTGACAAAAGTAATAATAAATTTTTTTAAAAATTGAAAATCATGACGCTGATTTTGAATTGTGGTTCAACAAAAATATTAAGGGGAAAAAAAAAGAGCAAACAAGCATGATGGGACCCATAAACTAATATTTAGTTGAACAACCCTTTGAGCCAATCACTGCCATCATCAGGTGTTTTCTGTAACTCTCAGTCAGACTTCTGCACCTGTTGACAGGTGTTTGGATTTCACTGCTCATCAGCAAAGTGCTCTAATTAGGTTTGTTTATTTTTTTAAATTATTCTTTTCAACCACAGTTCAAAATCAATGTATTATTTCACTAAAATATAATTTAGCAAATTTTTATTTATCATTACTTTTCTCAGTTTATAGTTATTGGAGTGACTATTTAGCCTTTTCTTTAATGGAAGGGCATGAATACATTTGAGGACGACTGTGTAACACAAATGTGACAAGTTCTTAAACTCAGGAGGTAAGACAATAGAAAATAACAATGAAGGAGAAACTAAGTTCTATCTTTCTTCTGATTGCCTTCCTCCCTCAGCGCGGGTGTCGGCAGGACGGGCTGCTTTATTGTCATCGACGCCATGCTTGAGCGTATCAAGCACGAGAAGACGGTCGATATTTATGGCCATGTGACACTGATGCGCTCCCAGCGGAACTACATGGTGCAGACGGAGGACCAGTACAGCTTCATTCACGACGCGCTCCTGGAGGCGGTGGCCTGCGGAAACACCGAGGTGGCTGCGAGGAGCCTGTACTCCTACATCCAGAAGCTGGCGCAGGTGGAGAGCGGCGAGCACGTCACTGGCATGGAGCTAGAGTTTAAGGTAATGCACATCACAAGCTGCTTTACATGAACTTTTGATGAATTATGAGACGAGATGCTTCTGGTTTTTTCTTAATTTGGGATTCACCTGGTCAAAAGAGCTCACCTGAACTCCAAGACAGCGGCATGTGAGGTCCATGTATGCTTCCACTGTTTTGTTTTCATCGTAACCGAATAATGAAGACAGCACTGCTCTGTTTTTCTGTCACCCAGTTTTAAAGCCACTGTAAGCCTTTTAAATGAGCTCCGCTGCCAGCTTTATCGTCTCAGAAGTTATTTTGGATGCAAATCCAGTTCCTTTGCCTTTCTTTTTTCTTTCTTTTTGCTCTTCATCATTATTTGCAGTTTGCGTAATTATCGGTTGCAATCACTGCTCTGTGTTTTGCGATCACACATTTCTTTGCATTTTGATATTTTAACAAACACTCACAGTGGTTCTATAGCCTGGCAAGAAACTTAGAAAACCCAAATTTAATGACTGGGGAAGACACATAATGGATGGTGATTGTGTGTGACTGGAAGAGTAAAAGTGAAAGACGCAGTTTACAGCAAATCCTTATACAGGACCCCCGAGAAAGTGAATGTGATGTCAGACGGAAAGCAGGTTGGATGTTTCATTCAGCAACACAGAATGAGGAGTGTAAAGAAGTCTGCAATTGAGGTAAAGATTCTTCTCTTTCAGCCCCAGGTAAACAGAATATAAATTAAACCTTCCTTATTTACACGGCAGCTATTTGTTTTATAGATGCCGTCCAGGCAGGAGGATCCCAGATGGTCTAGGAGGCAAATCTCCTTTACTTTCTTGAGTCTCACTTCAGTAATTTAATCACTTAGATACACACTATGTGCATTTGCATTATTATTTTTTTTTTTTCTTTCCAAAGCTAGAAAATGGAAATGTTTAAGCCCTTCACTGTTTGGCCACAATGTTCACTTTTGAGGATTTGGAATAATATACTTAAGGAAGGAAATTTGGGTTTAATCTAGCGGGCGCAAGACAAAAGGATTTTTCAAAGAAAGCAGCGTGGATGTGAGTTCAAGGAAGAGAGAGTGAGTGTGCGCTTTGGCGGAGAAATTCATGACGAAGCAGCACGTGAGGATAGACGGCCGGGCTCATAGATCTCCAGTAAGGATCTTAACAATCATCAACTTCTAAACGCACCTCAGCTTCGGCTCTCCAGTCAGTATCTGCTGACCTTGACGCGCGCACGCCCTCGTTCTTAAATCATCCGTCATCGTCCCATCGCCATTCATCAACACGCCCCCCCCACTGCCAAGCAACAATAATAGCGCTGGTGCGTTTCGACCTTTTTTTTTAACTCACTGGCGCACAACAGTGATGGAATCTCCATCGCCATTTGTAACAGGGATAATGCTGAGCTGGCGTCAGGAGTCGAACCGGGATTAATAACGTCCACGCTACAGTCGGGATGGAGGAGGGAGGTGTGTGTGTGTGTGTGTGTGTGTGTGTGACGAGGGGCGGGGGAGCTAAGTAATTAATACTTGATGATGACAAATGGAGGTGGATGGCAGGGCAAGCGGAGGGAGGAACGTTTGGCTAATGAACAAAGGGACGACTGTATGCTAACTTGGCACTAAGGAAGTGATTCGGCAGAATACTGCGCCATGGGGACGGGCGGGAGGGTGCTGTCATTCTCAGGTGGAACACAGCGTTGTGCGGCGTTAAGAGCCGTGACTGGTGGGAATCACAAGAGTTCAGAAGGAAGAATCCAGAAGAAGGACTTGTTATTCAGTGCTTTCTTGCAAATGTGCATGAATTACAAGCAAGATTTCTGCATTAACACCATCCATGAATTTTATCAAAAAGGGATTTTTAAAAAAAGCATTTAAAAGCAAAACAGTTATTTTGAGAATCAGGATCTAAATGTGGTGGCTCGGTGGTTAGCATCGTTGCCTCGCAGCAAGAAGGTCGCTGGTTTGTGTCCCAGGATCTTTCTGCGTGGAGTCTCCATGTTCTCCCCGTGCAGCGTGGGTTCTCTCCGGGTTCTCCGGCTTCCTCCCACACAGTCCAAAAACATGTTGAGGTTAATTGGTGATTGTAAATTGTCCGTAGGTGTGAATGTGAGTGTGCTTGGTTGTCTGTCTCTAAGTGTAGCCCTGTGATAGACTGGTTACCTGTCCAGGTGTCCCCTGTCTTCACCCTGAGTCAGCTGGGATAGACTCCAGCCCCCCGTGACCCTAGTGAGGATTAAGCGGTGTATGGATGGAGGATGGATGGCGACAATTTACAGGTTTACTTTTATAAGACGATGGTTACTGTGGCGTCTGAATTCATGATGTAGTGTTTAATAAATCTAACACAATAAGAGTCAGACTGATTATAGATTTATTATCCACATCCCTGAATCATACTGTTGTTTATTGAGTAGCGATGATGTGAAGATGATGAAGAAATTCTCCGCTGATACCGTCTTGCTGGTTTATAGAAAGTTATCGGAACAAGTACAATATCTCAGACGCCTGTGAGAGGACTCAAAGCCAAAAACAATCACCGTCCAGACCAACCTCAACCACTGGCTTATGTAGGGGAGTTGTTTATATAAAGCAGTGGACATATAGTTCATGTCATCCTCTAGATAATGTGACAAACCTTCAGATGCAACTTTTAGCCTGATTACTCCAATCATAAATCTGCAAGGCCCATCGTTCCAAACCCCAGATACAACCTCTGACCTGGGGATCTAATCATAAACCCATGATGAGGAACATCAGATACCACAATGCACCTGCTGTTTTTATGCACACTTATGTCCATCCATCCATCCATCCATTGTCTATACACCGCTTAATCCTCACTAGGGTCGCGATTTGTAAAAAGTAAGAAGATAGACAAGCTGAAGAAAACCGGTGGCCCTGCTATGTTTTTGGTCACAAGACATCTTCAGTTTCTGATCCACTTCTGACTATCTCTGATTCCTGATGTATGCAGTGCATTGTCCAGCTGACCACACACAGTATACTGGACTGTACACGGGCTGGCAAGCCTGAGCAGACATACCCGAGGTGTGTCTCGGCCCTGCTGGATGACAAGTTGCCAGGTTTGGCTCGGCTCCCTGCACTTTCTGCACTGTTTGGTGCTGTAGCCGAGGGCCTCTTTAGCCCTGCCAGGCCACCTCGAGCCTTTCCAGGTGCCTTTGTGAAACACAGATCAAAAAGAGGGCAGCAGCAAAGGATGAGGGCAAAGGAAAAGGAGGAGGAAAACACTGGATGGACTTCAAGTGGCCACTGACGCTGGAGATATTGGTGCTGTAGGGGAACCGGAGGAGACGAGAGGAGAATAATCTAGTACGATAAAGAGGAAATCAAAAGTTAGACCCCGTTCAGGCAGAAATCCAAAGAGAAACATTACTTTTTGTATTTTTTTTTACAACCAATGAGTGACAAGGAGTCAAGGAAATAAATTCCCGCCTACTGTTTTCAGTGGGGTCAGCTGCAGCTCATCTCTTGCTCTTTCTCTTAAGGTGCCTTCAGTGTACGGGGATTTTCTCTGTCTGAAAGGGGCCCTAAACAGTCTGACAGTCTTCTATTTGCACGCTAGCAGTCCAGCACACAGTCTTTGTTGAGACATCGAAGCCAAACGCAGGTGATCACAGGACTTGCTGATCCACAAACTCTGGCTGAGGTCCTCATGACGATGATGATGTAGCAGTACGGCTTTTCATTTTGATCATTACGCAGTGTGTGTGTGTTTGTCTTTCTGAACGTCCCTGTGTGAGTCTATGCTTTATGCACACATACCACACTGCCATTATCAAAGGCGCTAGTGACCCACTTTTAGGCGAGTTTTCTCTTTCGTACAGACTTGATCCAGAGGCTTGTTAGTCTGGGCGTGTGGCATATTTTCCATCGTTGCATCTGACCCCGCAGGACCTCACAAGTTGCAAACAGGGATGAAGTTTCCGAATTGCTCGCCGATAAATATATTCTTGATAAACAATGTCCCTTTGAAGCTGCGCCGTCATCCGTAGAGCGTGGGTGAAAGATCAGATTAGATTGGGTCTGCTTTATTACTTTGTCATTGATATTCTCCACTTTTTTTTTATCTGTCTTGCACCTGTCTTCTTCCCCCTCCCTCCTTCTCTCCTCCTTTTATCATCCTCTCCCGCTCTTCCTTCCTCTCTTCTCGTCTCTTCTTTCCTCTTCGTAACTACCATGGCTTTTGCCAATTTCTTCCCCCTTCCCCTCGCCACAATACTTTCTTTTCATCTTCTTTTCACCTACTTTCTCCTCCTCCCCTATCATTCATTCCATGCTCTCTGAATGTCATCTTTTTGAGCTGTTTTTTTTTCTCTCTCTCTCTCTCTGTCTCTCTCTTACAATGGCATTCTTCTTTCCGAGTATTAAACTCTTCCTCCGTCTTTCTTCACCAGCGTTTGGCCAATTCCAAAGCCCACACGTCGCGCTTCATCAGTGCCAACCTTCCCTGCAACAAGTTCAAGAATCGGCTGGTCAATATCATGCCCTACGAGACCACGCGTGTCTGCCTGCAGCCAATCAGAGGCCTGGAAGGATCTGACTACATCAATGCCAGCTTCATTGATGGATACAGGTAGGAAGAGGGTTGAGGTAGTGGAAAACATGTCAGCATGAGGCGTGTGAGTGTGTGAGGTAATGTTTGATCCCAGGATTTGTCGTCAGTGGTGTTTGAAATGGTGCGAATTCATTACACAAGTCAAACAGAAATGGTTTTAACATGCTTTTACTGTGTCAACAGGCAACAGAAGGCCTACATCGCCACACAGGGCCCTCTGGCCGAGACTACAGAAGACTTCTGGAGAATGCTCTGGGAGAACAACTCAACTATTGTAGTCATGTTGACCAAACTTAGAGAAATGGGACGGGTAGGACACTGATTTGTTTTTGTTTTACTGAGAGTGAGACAAAATTGAAATTTGTATTTATTTTTTGTTTTAATTCATGAGAATTTTTTTGTAAATAATTGCTTTGTCAATTCTTTCGCTCAAACAGGAAAAGTGCCACCAGTATTGGCCAGCAGAGCGCTCCGCCAGGTATCAGTACTTTGTGGTGGATCCCATGGCAGAGTACAACATGCCTCAGTACATCCTCCGAGAGTTCAAGGTCACGGATGCCAGGGTAAGACACAGCTGGGGGTGTTTGGTTGGGTGGGTGGGTTGGATAGGTTTCAAGATGTGAAAAATAAACACAAATAAGTGCATCACTTATATTTATACTGCTATACATGCTACTGAAATGCGTCACTGACCCACTTTAATCAGAGATGCTGTGGGTTCTACCCTTTTTAGCAATGTACAGTTTAGTAACTTTTGTTGTTGACGCAAAAAAATAATTAAAATATACTTATCATAGCTTAAATTAAGTTTGTTTTCAATTGCTGTCAGCAGTCTTAAACATCAATAGATACTAAACTGCCATCAACAGTTTCTTTGAACCAGAGCATGCTTTTGAGAGGTTCCTTTTTATGCTGCTATTCATCACAAGTAATGCACCAATGTCATGTTTTCAGCAGCTTCAAAACACCAAAATGATGATGTACTTCGCATAGTTGTGCCATCAATGCTACCAGAAACCCTTCACTGAAGTGTGGGGAATATTGAAGATTAAGTAGGTTTTAGAAAAATGATGTCACACATAAGCAGGGAAACATGACAATTTGATGGCTTATAATGACGTCCATGGGCGGCAGGTCACAAAAGGTACTTGTGTAGCGGTTGTGTACTCTCTTCTGCGTTGTGAAACACCAAAAACTCAGACCTCTCGTCTTTTGGTTCCAACCAGTCGTTTATTTTCCAACTTCTGGACACACATGGAGACGGGACACACAGCAGACTGGCAGAAAGTCACGCGGGGCTCACCCCTCAAGTCTGCAGGGGCCCAGCAGCGGGCGTCAACATTACATCCCGTCCCAGTGGGGAAACCAATACATTACAACATTACAAATAAGGCAAACAATTGTATCATAAAAAGAGATGGCAAGTGGAATCTTTAACTCCGCTACACTTGCCCAAAGGATTTATAAAAGATGGAAGAGGCAGACAACTAGAGGCCATTGATTTAATTTTGTCTTAGTCGGATGCAAGGTGCAAAGAATATGGTTGTTCATTGTGAACTTGGTGCCAGCAGCAAATTGGTTTCATCCATCCATCCATTATCTATACAACACTTAATCCTCACTAGGGTCCCGGGGGGCTGGAGTCTATCCCAGTTGATTCAGGGTGAAGGCAGGGGACACCCTTGACAGGATGCCTGTCGATCACAGAGAGACAAACAAGCACACTCACATTCACACCTACGGACAGTTTAGAATCACCAATTAACCTCAACATGTTTGTGGAAGCTGGAGAACCCACGCTGCACAGGGAGAACATGCAAACTCCACACAGAAAGATCCCAGGCGTCCTAAACGGGGATCTCCTAAATTAATTTCAACCACATAAATTCCAAAAATCGACTTTATCAAAACATTTGATAAGGCATCACAGCAGCAACGTGAAAGTTGTCAAAACAAACACTGGCACAGGAACAGACGCCTTAACTACCAGCATTGCATGTACTGCAGCAACACAACACAGACTGGATATCAGTGCAGGACACGCCGTTGAAGAGTCGCTAAGTGGACAAGACCGAGAGAAGCTCGTCGCTGGGTTTATCATAAAGGAGCTGTTGCCAATTTCCGCAGTTGACTCACCCTCATTTTGACCAATTATAGAGAAAATACCCGCGAAGAGTGATGTCAAGCAGCCACAGAGAAAGGTGTTTGCTGGCTTCAGAGAGAATATGCGGTGATGGAATTTAATTTGAAGGCCACACTTGGAGAAGGGAGACTTTATTTCCACCACAGCTGACAACTGGAGCGCTAACAGTCCCCCCCAGTAGACGTCAGTTTTATGTAATATGCAGTGATATAAGAAATTACTTAACTAATTGCTTTGGTTACTGAGTAATAAGTTAAAAAAAGGGACTCGTTACACATCCTGGAACTCACCCAACACTCGTAGCAAGGTGAATTTTCGCACAGAGCAAGATATCTTAATGACTTTATTGATGAAAGTTCACGACCAAATTGACTTTCCTTGGCCTGAACTGTTAAAAACCTACTTTACCCTGCTGTAGTTATCTCCTCACCTCAGGGTTTGTTTTTGGTCCAATTAGGTCGGACAGTTTGAAGCAGCTACAGCAGAAACGTAGCAGAAAAATGAAAATGCTTCCTCTCTTTGCCAAACACGCTGACATATCCAATAATTTCCCAGGTGGTGCTGCAGCTAGTTAGCCTTCTTCCTGTTGATATCTAAAATTTCAGACATAATTTCTCCTCACACACACACACACACACACACACAGACACACCATCCACTGTGTCATTTCCACAGAAATCAGATACACGGCAACACTTCAGCTCACCCGTGCACAGGTTGACCCTCACACAGAATCGGCGAGATACGTCAAACATATATGCAGGCGTAGATACGATCGCAGTAACACACATGCAAACACGCTGTCCTGAGGGTTGGTCAATGTTGACTTTTCAGAGGATTCTCAAAGGGGACGGAATCATCAAAGCACACAGTGGCAGCAAAGAGACAAAGCTTATCGTCGCAGATAAGGAAACGAGGCAGAGAGATTGAGAAGGCGATAGCGTGGTGTACAGTATATGCCATGATTGTGTGTAGATTTTTCCAGCCCCGTATTACGGGTTGCGTATGCATGTAAAAGTGTTTGCGAAGTGGGCCTAACCCCACATGCCATAGATTAGACGTACGGTGTATGTGTGACTGAGTGTGCGTCTGTGTGTATGTGTGTTGATGCGTATGTCGCATGCCTCTGCGCTGTAATAGCATAGACTCCACACCTCAACACTCACATCTAGCGAGCCAGTCACGTATTTAATCACACAATTTGACACGCCGCGTGGGCCCTCAGGTTGTGTGTTAAATTTTCCTGCCTTTTTTCTTTTTTCTTTTTTTTTTTTTTCCTCCTCTCTTTCTTTGGCGTGCTTGGTTTATTGTGTTGTTGTCTTTGCCCCTCTTTCATTTTTAATCCCCCTGCTGAGGCTAAATGTTTTTGAGATGAAAAACAAAGGCAACGAAAGAAAGAAAACATGCAATGCATCATAAAACAGGGAAAGAGACATGAGATGTTGTACAAAGAGAGTTGGTATATGGAGCTTAACTTATTAGAATCCAAATCACTGTATTTGTCAAGTACAATAAATGTACAAGAATACATCTTGGCGGCAGCGGTGCGGAAACCTATCAGCAGCAAACACAGCTATGCAGCGCATACTGGCACAGGGGACAGCTAGGATTCAATAGACAGATTATGTATATCCTTTGACATACAGTAGCTGTATATATATATATATTGTAGCTCACAGTCATCATCTGCATTTAGCCTGCTTGCACTGGAGGGGGATGGTTGGCTCGTGGCAAAAATCAAAATGAATGAATGAATGAGAATGTAGGGCAGCTTCCATCCAACCACAGATACCCTCCATAATACCTATAAATCCTCAGGTAACTCCATTCAATATGATTTTTATCATTCATGACATGGGGTTTTCTGCGAAGCGTTAGTAGCTCGCCATTAGACCTAATAGCGTCCACGATTGTAGCCACTTAAGCCCTTTTCAGACCCGCGCTCCTTCCCATTAATCTGACGACACCTGAATGCATCGGTTTCATGTCTGAATGAGCATCCTGGTCACTCTTCCGTAAAAGTCACGATGGCAGTCTTCTACTAGGTCGACCGTTATAACACTTACCGTATTATTTTCAACATGGCGCATGTCTGAACTGCACGCTGTCACATTAGAAAAGGCTTTTTATCATCGTCAATACCAGTCACAAAACATCACAGAGGGTGTGGAAAATATCATTTGCTTTCGCTCCATGTTACGTCTTTTACAAACTGAAACAAAAATACAACTTTCCTGTGAAACAAAGCAGACTGTTGAGCTCCTCCAGTGATTAATATCATTTGGGTTTTGACGAAACATTACAGGAGCTACACTTGAGTTTGTTGCTATGTGCAGGAGTTTTTCTTCTGAGTTAAATATCTGCAGCAGCTCATTAGAGTTTCTCCAAAGCGAGGGTTTACACGCATTTATGCATGTGGAACAACATCGGTAGCTTCATTAATGTCTCATAGTTTTAAATTAACCTCGGCCTGGAGACAGGATCATGCATGCACTGTGGCTCTCTCCGTCTGATTAAAGCTGTGAGGAACTAAAAAGTAAAAGTGACCTTTGTCTGAATAACGGAAGGCCGTCACTTCAACAAATTGATGAAGCCAGCGATGTTATGTATCCCGTGTCTGAGAAGGGCTTTAAACACACATTGATTATTGCTTTTCTGTCTTTTTACCAATAGACTACAGGCTCTGTCCAAAAACTTAGTTTTATTATAATCAATCTATTTAAACAGAGTACATCAGATAATTTGTTTCCCAATATATAACCAGACATAAACATTTGTCTTTCTCAGAGACGGTTCACATTCTTGCTCATTGCATTGATTCTATAACACAATTAAGACAGATTCACTGTAAAGACATTTTAAACTGTAAAATTCCTCACAAGCTGCGACCAGGATCTCTGAAGGACAAAATTCATCCTGGTTTGCTTGCCAAGTGAGAACCAATTGTGCCTTTTTTTGTGTGAACAAACAGAAAGAGAATGTGTGAGTGTGACACGCACGATGTCTAAACTGAAGTCTGTTGCGCAGAGAAGTGAGAAACAACTGGAGAAATGAACACCTGGTCGTCTTAATTACTGGTGGCATCAAGCGGAGAGCTTGTCTCTGCCCAAAACTGCTTGTCTCTGCTGACTTTCTTGTGAAATTTGTTATCCTCGAAGACAACTTGAAAAGAACTTTCCTTACAAGGACGCGAGTATCGACTGTGCGCTCTCAGACTGGATAATCAGCTCTCTGAAAATAAAGCAGATCACTTTGCTTGTCCTAGTGTGATGCCACCTTATTGTAAAATTGTATTTAAATGTTTTTGTTTGCATAGGAAGCGATCGCGGTTCGTCTCAAAACAAGATTATAAAAATCGATATGAGATTAAGTTGTTCAGATTGACTTTTTTTTTCTCGCACGCATGTCAGTGTGTCAGGGTTTTTGTTTCCAATCTTCATTGTCCAATCCCACCTTGCGCTCCGTTAGTCATCCGTTCTCGCTTTTTACCTCCCTCACTCCGCTCATCCATCAGGTCACCGTATTGATCGCATCGCAGGATTATCCTATTCAATGTGGTGTCTGGGAGAAGACGCTTGTCATGGCAGATACACTATTGATTAGCTTTAACTAGGACCTACTCGTGACACACACACACGCTCACAAAGACAGTAGGGGAGAAAATGGAAACAATGGGTTTGAGGTAGAAGAGCGAGAGGAGAAAACACACTGTTCCTCTGTAAGTGCAGATTCGGTCTTGCTGGAAGCAAGATTGTGGTTTGGTTGGGTGGGATTGCGACCCTGATCTCTGACAGCAATGATGCTATAAAACTCTCAAAAAAAATCCTCTCAGACCTGCTCGAGGCAGACGTTGTCTCTCTTATTCGTGCTTTTTCCACACCGAATGCCTTCTCATCCTTGCTTCTTTACATTATGTACAATCTGTATCCTATCTGCTCACTTCCTTTCCTCTGTATTTGCAGGACGGTCAGTCTAGGACAGTAAGGCAGTTCCAGTTTACTGATTGGCCGGAGCAAGGCGTGCCCAAATCCGGGGAGGGCTTCATTGATTTCATTGGCCAGGTGCATAAAACCAAGGAGCAGTTTGGACAGGATGGACCAATCTCTGTCCACTGCAGGTAAGATGTCTAAATGTCACTTTATTTCCTTTAGGGCTGTGCATTGAAGATGTGTCTTTTTAAAAGGTTGTATATTTTAATAAAGGTTTTCCTGGAAAGAGGGGAGCGCTGTACTCTGTTTCCAAGCCCTGCAGCTTCCTTTTAGGTGGTGAAGGTGGTTATTGTTTTGCCCAAGTTACATTTCTAACAGCATCATCAGATATGATCCCACCTGTCCTTTTTGCCGCCGCTTTATACTACCTCTGCACCTCCGTAGGTTATTCTCCTCCATAATTAATAAGGTTCAGATGTGGCTTGGTATTTGCGAAATGGATACATGTTATGAATTTACAGCTTTTTGTTGCTCTAATGATCCATCACCTCAGGTGTAGCTTCCAAGGTGACTTTCATGATTAACTCGACATGCTGGAAGCAGGTGGAAGCTGTTGCACGGTGGCGATCGTCACCAAGTCTCAGATTATTCGTATCCAGTGACAGACCTTGAGCAGGATCCATCTGAATGACTTTTCTGTAGCCAGACAATGGCTGTCTTTGATGCTTCTGGTTTTGTATGCAAAAGGAATGTCTAGAAATTCCTCCAACAAAGACACCTACCTGTATGTGATCTCCACGGTTTGATTGGCATTCACAAAAGGCTCTAATTATGTAACTGTTCCTTTGGACGGGACGGCGTTAACAAAGGTGTTAACGCGCTGAATAATTCCCTCGCTGTCTCATAAAAATATTTTACTTTTGCAAACAGAGTCACTTTTGCTCCACATTTCTGCGGCACCGGCGCCATGACATCATCAAACATAACATCATCTCCCCTGTATTAAAAAGCAATGATGTCACCAGCCATCAAGTGGCCCTCTGGGAGTTGTAATATGTGTCAGGGAAGCTCCAATAAGACTGAGTTATTCTACCCTCCTATGAAGCCATTACTGGAGAGCGAGAGTGCCGCCTTAAAGTGAAAGGCTCAGTTATTGCAGGACCGGAGTAATGGATGAAAAGGCCCACAGCCTATTAAAGCAGACTGCAAGAGTCACATGACCACGTCCGTGTTCAACGGCCCGGTGTGAGGATCCTCGACACATCTCAGTGAACTCGGTTTGCTTTTAGAGGAGCATAAGAGGATTAATGCCGCAAAGCAGCCAACCTGTGGTAAATCATTAAAGTTTGGTGCTGTTTATCAGGCTACAGGTTGGCGTCACGAGGCAGATATCGAATACTGGAAAGACATTTTTCTCGAGCGGTGACGTTGGTCGCTCGCTTTATTGCCACCGCCTGCTCCTCCTCATCTTCATCCTCCACCTCCTTCAAGTTTTCTCATCTCCTGAGAGGAGAGCTTATGCCTTCCCTTTCTCTTACTTTCGTCTTCTGTCGCTGGCCTTCGCCGTCTGTCATCTGCCCGTCTACTCCTTAATCCTCGCTCTCTCTTTCCTCTCTATCCATCCATTCTCCTGGACCTCTTCTCTTTCCTCCCACCCTCTTTTCTTCTCCTCCTCCTCCCCCCTTTCCTTCTCTCCCATCCTCAGCCTCTATCTAATAGACCCACATGCTTTTTGTCATTAATTGCCTGATTACTTCCCGTGAATGGGGACACCAAATCCTCTCAGTCTGCAGTGGCTCTGCAAGCCTTCAGATTTGGAGAGTCGATCTTCCTGGAGAGAGAGCGGGAGAGAGAGGTTGAAAGAGAGGGAGAGAGAGAGGGAAGCTCTGAGTGAGTTTAAGAGCCCATGTGACAAGCTGTGACTGACTCTCAAGAAGAGGCTTTGGGTGGGCTGAGAGATACTGCAGGGTGGCGGCGGGCGGGCGGCGGGTTGTGCTGCGCATTGGTTAGAACGCAGTGTTTGTTATCATTTACTTTTTTTCATGTCGTCTTTTGTCCTAAGTCTGCCTTTGTCCTCCAACAGACGTGCACACACACTTGTCAGCAGACTCCAACACGAGCCCAAAGTGTCTGCTGGCCACCGTCACTTTTCACTCTTCATTCAGCGGAATAGCATCAGAGGCTGGAAGAAGCCCAAATAAATCTGTTGTCATATCAATTATTGTTCCATTGGTGAAGTGGAAGTCATTTCACAGCAAAGCAGCTTAGAGAGGCAGCTCTCAAGTATTTCAGGATCTGAGTTAAGACTCAGACTGTATTTCTGGAGAGCAGCAGCAGCAGGCAGAGTTTCTCGGGAGGAGGGGCTTAATGAGACAAAATGTTTGCTCGCTTGTTTGTGTGTTGCGATTTGGAACGTGTCTTGTGTGTCCTTGAGGGCTCGTTTTGTGTTTCGGCGAGGATGCGGGCGCACGTGCGAGTGGATTCGCAAGGTTCTCGTGCAAATTGCCGCCTCGCCGTCGCCATTGTTGTGTTACCCCGCAGCAGAATTTCTAGCAATCGAAGTTTGCTACCTACAGGCAGCCAGACCTGCCAATATGCAAAGTTTGTTCGCCAAAGTCCTGCTGTGGATGTGGCACGCATTCAGATGAAACTTTAGGACTGCAATAATTTTGCAGATCTTTCTCTGATCTGGATAATCAGTATGAGACATACAAGAAAGAAGTCCCCTGGTTACAAATAGAGATTCACCGTTCGCTCATCGTGTGCGTGCACAAGACGCATCTGTTTCTATTTATTAATTCCCTTTGTGCTTATGTGTTTGCAGTGCTGGTGTGGGCAGGACCGGAGTCTTCATCACCCTCAGCATCGTTCTGGAAAGAATGCGTTACGAAGGCGTGGTTGATATCTTCCAGACGGTGAAGATGCTGCGGACACAGCGGCCAGCGATGGTCCAGACTGAGGTCAGATAAAAACCATACTTTGGAGGACTTGTAGCATCTTTAGCTACACCTTTATATTTTGCATCATCACTCTGCCTCAAAAAATATTGCAATTGGTTTGAGTGTGTTTCTTCTTATTGCAAGATGTTTGACCTGACGATGTTTCTGATGTGTTTCTTCCATACAGGACGAGTACCAATTCTGCTATCACGCAGCTCTGGAGTACTTAGGAAGCTTTGATCACTATGCAACGTAAAAAGCCATCTCTTCCCCCCAGAATCCTGTTGCCCCACCCCTCCACCTCAACAGTCTCCTGAGCCATAGAAACTTTGAAATTTGAAACGACGACAGCAGACGACCACATCACCACTGCTAATCCAGACACGCCGAACAGGATCCTGTAGATTTTTTTCGAAGACAAACGCCCAAAATTTTTTAGAAATTCCAATTCGTCACGAGGAGTAGAAGACAAATTGCCCATCATTTCAAAGACGAAGAAAATCCTCGGCAGGGGAGGAACCAGAAGCCGTGGCTCAAGCTGTGGGGCGGGTATCGATCAAAGTGTCAGACTGCTTACCTTACCTCAAGTGTTTCAATGTGGAGGACATTGTAAACATTCGTGGACATTTCTCAAAAATATCTTCGTGATACAACAGTAACAAGCAACAGATAATGAAGGAAAAGGAACGCAAAAATCAACGAGAAGCAGATGGATGTAGCCAAGACTGGGTGAACTTTCTTCTTTTTTTTGGTACGCCTGGGTGTAAAAAAAGGGTTCAAGTTATTTCTATCGGCACCTTTTGTGAGCGATATCCAGAGAAATGTCCAAATTGTGGTTGCCTGTGTACACACAACTGTTTTTTGTTTTTTTTTGTCCCCCCCCACCTCAAAGTCTGGTCATTCAAACAAGACGAGATGAGAAAAAAACTGAAACGGCATAGCACGAGAATAGTCACATTTGGCGTTAAATAAACCTTTTTACACTGTTCCACTAATAATATGCATAATTCGTGTGGAGGAAGAAGAAAAAAAAAACGCTCAATTATGACAGTATGCATCACATAGCTGCCTGTTCTCCAGCGCTCGGAGCTCAGAGAAGGCTTTTCCGGCGGGAAGAAAGCAGCATATCTTAAAATTTGTTTCATGAATTGTGAACTCATGTAAAGTCCAGGTAACCACAGTGAAGTACCGCAGTGTATTTAGTGCCCCGGGACGCTCGACGTTTGCAGTCACCAGATAAATCCGGGGCCGGGGCGGGGGGGAAAGGGGAAGGACCTCGCCTGTTGCAAGAAGCTTCAGCCGGGCTCGTCTTAAAGGATGGCGAAAGAAATGGCAGCCGCGTCCCATGATTTTTTTACAATCACTCCTCTCTTTGGAACCATTGCATCGTGGGGCTGCGGTGTTAACATCCACCGATCTGAACAAGAGATGATCAATCTGGTGGGCGAGAAGCTTTGGAACAAGTGAAACAACCAAACAAGGATCGCCTTCGGAGGCGGGGCTTTCTTTGTGTACAGTGACCAACGCTCATCATCATTGTTTAGAACTTTTTTGTCTTATGAGGAATTATCTTTTTCTTTTTTTAATTTTCTGTCAAAAAAAACAACCAAACATGCTGCTTATCTCATGTATGCTGTACGTGTGACTCTTGAGGGAGAGGAAACTGATGAATTAAAGATGCCAGCTCTGTTAACTCTTCACGCCCTGACGGGGCATGACTGAAAGCGCATCCACATGACGTCATCGTCCACCGCTCCTGATTTCTTTTTTGGTTTCTTTTTTCGTTCCAGCCCTCCTCTGTAATCATCTATATCATTGTATAAGACTCAAGAGTGGCAAAGGCCTGTTGCAATTACAAATCTGTACATTAACGTGGTTGAAAAATTGGCCTTTTAGTTCCACTGTCTGTGTGTTTGGTAACAGGTGGATAAACCAAGTAGACGCTTTGGTATTTGCCCTCCGTTTTATAGATGATGTCTCTGTGGGCGACACCGCCAAGACCGAGCAGCCATGTTGGGATCTCGACGCCATGACGTGTTAACGGAATTCTTCAGTACGAGTTACTTGCACATCCCCAAGAAAAAGAAAAAAAACATCGAACAAACTTGAAACAGATACCCCTAAAACAACTGCAGGTTGACGCACTAATGTATTTGTGTCTGATCAAAAGAAGGAAAAAAAAGAAGAAGAAGAAACGAAGCTTTTGAAATCACAAGGTTTCCATTCGGAGATCAGCGCTTTGGGTAAAGACGAGCGTTTATGGATTCTGCGAAAGTTTTTTTTGTTTTTTTTTCCGGTGGGTGTGCACAAAAACCAGAGCGATGGACAGAACTGTGTGTAATCTTTTCTTATTTCCAAAAAAGCCTTATTGTTATTGTAACATTATGAGAAACATTAATGTTGTATTATGACGACTTATTTTACATTACATAGTTGACTTTTTATTTTCTTTTTGGTTTAGTTTTTTAACAGAGATGTTGTATCACATTTTTTAAAATTAGCAGGAAAAGAGAAATGCTTATCTGTTCATATTATGTTAAAAGACATTCTATTTTTTCACTGTAGAAATGTTAAGTATAACATGTGTGTGTGGATGTGTGCATATATGTGTATATATATCTATATATATATAAATATATACTGCACACTCACACATGCATATATATTTAAATGCAGAATATGAAGATATATCCAAACACTTAGTATGAATTAAAATTTTCTCCTCACCATCTTTTTTTTTTATTTTTAACACCTGTCAACTTTTCTTATTTGAAAACATGATGGGTTTTCATTATTTTCTTTTTTTGTTTGTGTGTTGTTGTTTTTTTTAATATATATATATAATCTTAGAGACCTTGTGTGTTTCTTAAGGAAAGCTGAGGGGGCGTCCTCTGCCTCCACTCACCAATGTTAAAACTTCTGCCCCGGGGTAGAACCTGTGCCGATGAGGAGATACCATTTTTAAACCTTGTTGAGATTTCTTTATTACCATTAACTTGTAAGCATTAGTATTCTTTTTTTTTTTTTTAACTGAACTGATCGACAAAATATCAATCAAAAATTTCATAAATGACCCTTTTTGTTATCTATATCAGACCAACTTGATGTACTGTACCTTGTATGATCATGTACAGACTATGACCCTCACAGTTTTTAAGAAAATCCTCTAAGTTCTTTCTTCTTTTTTTTTACTTTTGTTATTTTCTGACATAATGTGGCCATTAATTTTGTTAGATATTCACTATGATCAAGAGTATACCTGTAAATAAACAAATATATAGATTATATGTATTTGTATCATTTGACCCTCGAGATCTCATAAATGGGGACAGAAATACTCAGATCAAGGTTCTGCTCATATCCAACTTCTTGGTGTTTGTGAAGCCTGTTTTCTGAAGCCTTCTTTCTCCAGCCCTGCTCCCTGCTCTTTAATTACCACTCACTTTTTTTTTTTTTTCTGCCTTTAATTTCCCCTGCTAGCAGTTTAAACTGGGAAACGCGCCAGCCTCTGTTCTCACACCTATAGCCTCAATGAGGGCACGAAATCAGCACCAGTGATCTGCTGGTGTAATTTAGCTGTGGCTGGGAGGTTTAGTCATCTCCACCAACTAACCATTTGAATTGCTAATCAATCATCAATTCAAGGACCTGTTAGATTCTCATTCAACGTGTGGACCGAGACGGCAACCGGAGGGTTTTTAGAACAAAAATAATTAGACCTCCAAAGTCAAAACAAAGGGGAAAATTACAATTATAAAGGTGTGTATTCTCAATGTCTCTGCTACTGTGAGACTCAGAGGTGTTCTCTATTCCTTAGCAGCTTCCCACAGATCCCTCGAGGATCTCCAGCTGTCCAACTACCTAAAATGCCAAGGTGTTAATCCATACATGTACCATTAGCTGATGGACAAAATACAGCGACGCACATGGTTCAGTTGCAACATGACGTGTTGATTTATTTTCTCCCTCGTGCGTTTTTTAAGCCTTGTATAGAACCATACTCTGTGTTTTTGTTCCACCATGTTTCATTGTGGGATGCAGAAAGAAATTAGGACTCAATGAAACATAGCAGCGCGATGCAACCAAGGAAAGACCAAGACAACCAAAAACTTGCTGTAAATTCACATTTCCAGCATGTCATTTCTGACCGGTGGGAACCTTGAGATGTTTCACAATGAACTTACAAATCCCGAAGTTACGGACTTTGGAATTCAAAAAAAAAAGACTGGTTTAAAAAAAAACAAAAAGAAAAAAAAAAAAAAACAACGGGCCCATACCAAAACCGAATCCGTGGAAGTCTTTCGAAGCTTGTGCAATGTGTTACTCTTTTGACTTCATGTAAAGATGCTAGACTTTTGAAAAACAGCCGCCAAATTTACCGGAATATGTCGCTGAAGTATTTTGGGGGAGGGGAAGGGGGAAAGGGGGGTTGGACTAACAAAAAGAACAACACTAACAAAAAAAAAAAATTACGTCAAAAAGAATAGAACATATACAGTACATACCGACGAAATGAAAAAGAACCCTAACTCAGCAAAATAGTTTTTCCTTTGTATGACGGCCAAGTGCTATCACTTTCAAACTGTTACTTCTAACTGAAACAATAATTGGTTTAAAGCCACTGTGTATGTAGATATGTTGACTTTGTATTAAAGAAATGTTGTCTGAAAACCATTTTGCATGTGATTTTTTTTGTTTTTTGTTGCTCATATAAGTTGTGATTCTTCCAGACATCTGTTAAACTGATGGCTGTGATACTTCAAATGCTTCAGCGGTGCTCACTTTGTATATCATTCATTATTTTTGGAACCCGCGTTGGGGAAAAAAAAAAAAAATCTGTGCTACGGGACAAGTGATGAAGCTCGCAGATGGCGCACTTCTTTTGTTGATAGATGGCTTGATTAGCTTCCTCCTATATTTATCCACCGGCCTCTTCACAAACATATCCCGATGTGTCCCTAAGCCCCTCTTCACGCTTGATAAATGCCACCCAGACAGGCTGATATTGGTGCAGAGGTAAACCCTCACCTGGTGGTATTTACTCTCTCATCTGTCCTCAAGTGAGGCTCTTCAGATATAACCTCCACGTAAAATGTCTGCAAATGAAAGCGATGTGTTGGTGCCAGGCCTGACTGTATTTGCTCTACACGGAGCTTTGTTATTACTTTAGATTACAACCAGTGGGATTATTTATATATATATGTATACACACACACACACACACACGCAGGGTATCAGTAAAATATTTGCTGTTGTACTGATACCAAGACAGGCAGAGGAAAAGAAAGAGGTTGGAGAATAAGGTGGTAATAGGGTGTGTACGAGGGACTTAATAGGAATATTGTGTAATAATAATTGAATGGAAAAATATGTATGTGTTTAACTTCATTTGAAAAGTATCGATGATGATTTCTAGCAGAGGTAATCAAAATTACTGTTAAGATGAAGCATTGAACGCCATATATTATTGCTCACCTCCTGTTATACTGTTATTACAGTGTAATTACAGAGTATATAGTAGTGATGCACGATATTAAAATTTCTGGCCGATATCCGATATTAAGATTTTTGATATCGCTGATAACCGATATTACCGATGTCGATATTTAATTTTTGCTCACACCAAAAAAATGAGGCGCTAATGTTAGACAATCATCGGTTTTTCACATCGGCTAAATTTGTTTATCGGACCCATACCGATATATCGGGAAAAACACTAATATCAGCCGATACCGATGTGGCCTCCATATATCGTGCACCCCTAGTACATAGCATTTATGGTCTTATGTTTACCCTTTTCTCACTTTAATTACTGTAGCTTGTAAACTACATTCACTTTCGGGAGGAAAATTAAGTGTTTAGCTTTTGGATAGATGGGATCAAATCAAAGAGAGATTTAAAATTTAACCATTTTAACTTATATCTTGGTCTGCACTATGTGAACACTCTTTTCTATCTTTGTACCGAACAGTAACTACTTGGTAATAGTATCATTAGCTAAGAATATGTACAAAATATTAACATATGACGGCTACATATCTACGAAACCTTCCTTTCAAAGTTTACACTGAGGTCCTTAAGGAGAAAAATGTCCTCGTGTGCACATGAGGGATAACAGTAGCAGCAGCGTGGTGAACTATCTCAGCATTTCAAACCCTCCCAGGTCTGTCTCTCTCCTGCCTGCTCCTTTCACATCAGATGACGATGTGCCACCGCAAACTAGATCATCACCTCAAACGGCAACCTGTGGCAGCATTCTGCTAAGTCGCTAAAGGATTGTCATTTATTAAAGCGTAATACACGCGGAATGACACCCGGTCTCAAGGATGATGTTGCTAATTGTCTGCTCAGAGAGCTGTTTTAGTCCATTCTATTCTAATAGTGGCGAGCCAGCAGACCGAGTGTGAGGGTAGGCGAGGAAGTGAATTAGGGCGGCGATTATGCAGTGATTCAGACAGCAGCTCATTAGGACCCAGCTAAGCAAGCAATCAACGAATCGATGTGACAGTGGACCCAAAAGCCACAGAAATTTGTAATAAATGGCAAAGCGATAAATTGGATTATCCACAGCCCCGTGGCCAAGCTCTTTCTGTTGCAAATGACAAATCAATCCAATCATGCCACAAAAAAAAAAAAAAAAAAAAAAAGCCAAAGAGCCAGAGAAAGGGGCCTTGTGTTGCACCGGCTGTGGAGGTTATCTGTCGGAGAGATGTGTCTTGTTAAGGCTGTAGTTTTCCAGAGGTCATTTCTATGTGATATTCAGGGCTCTAAAATATTCATGACAGACCATTAGGTGTTTATGAGCGCCTTTTATAAGAAGAGATTTACCGACATTTGAACTCCAGCCAGAATAGTAAAGATGTCAGAGGGCTACCATGCCACATGCCTACTGATTTACCAGGAAGGAAGCAGCTCTGCTTTGAAATCTTCATGATGTAAATGAGCAGCCATGGAGCAATGATAAATAAGAGGTAGAGACAGCAGCAGGAACTCTTCTTCTTCTCTCTCTTTTTTTTTTTTTTACCTCAGTTGCATCACTTGTACTTGTATTCAAAGCACAAGTGATGGATTTGCTCCATCAATCTGTCAAATCATTATCACTGAGTGTGACTATCATGGCTGGAGTAGAGGATGAAGAAACACCGATATGACATTGATGGACAAAGATAAGCGCTTAGATGGATGGATAGATTATAAACATTAAAACCATTCAAACATGTGAGCGTACAGCTGGTATAAATTCTGGGAAGAGATGTGAAAACATTACACTTCAAATATTGTACCTCCTGGGGGGAAAAAAAAAAACTGAGAGCACTGTTGTCAAAAGACTTTGCTGCCATCTGCAGGCTGTCATGTTGTATTTCATCATTGCAATAACCACTAAAGACCTATTTCCATTCAATTAAATCAGAGATTAACATAGATGATGCACTGAAATGTATTGTCTTCTCCAGAGCCGCTTGCTTTCTCTATGCTAATTAGACCATTATGAGATATTCTCACTGATGCCGTGCACGCTTAGCCGTGATGCAGCAACACGAGGAATCATTCAACACAGCTTTGGCCGCATCGTATGAAAAGTTTTCGCTCTGGCTGCAAGATATCTTTTAAGAAACATAAAAAAAAGTTTTTGAAAAGTCTCGGCGCATAATTCCTCCCCCGCTGTGAGCTGCGTGTTGGAGCATCTGCCGGCAGTAAACGGTGGCATTTCAAAACTGTGCTGTGACATGACTCCTGTGTTTATGGCCTTGTGCTGTTATTTCCTATAATCTGTCTTGTGTTCCCTGGTTCCTTTCCGTCTCTCTGTGTGCAGCCAGAGCTCTACCACTGACTGATTGCTGCTATTAAAACAGGCCCCTGTTAGAGAGAGAAGGAGGAGATACTCTCTCAGTTTCTCTCTGCCTCTGTTTTTTTTTTTTTTTTTCCATCTCACCTCCCTCTCTCTCATCCACTGCTTGTATTTCATCCTCTGACTACAATGCTGTTACCTCATCTCCTTTTTGGCGTTTAATTCTGCACATTAGCAGCCTTGTTTGAGGGGCCGGTACGAGTTTAAGAAGGCAGACAAATATCGACCGAGAGATTTTTTTTTTAAGTTGGAAGGACTGCTTTCTGTTGACCAAAAGCAGCTGTTTAAAATAACAGTGTTGTAAATCTCTCTGACTCTCCCCCCGATGACCGCTGCAGAACAACCTACTGTTGCTTTTGGTGTGTTATTACATAAAAATCAAGCTCAAGCAATGTGAAAACACGTTGCCAGTGACTGTTCAGGGGTTCACGACTCGAGCATTCGTCTCTTCTTGTATTATTTTATCATGAACGCGTAAATTTTGGGATGCTTTTATTATTTACAATGCAACAGTATGTCTGGGACTCTCTTAATTAAAAGGTTGAGAGTTCTGATTTCAAGATGGGGGAGGGAAAAAAAACAAAACGTGCACATAAATACTGCACACAAGGCAGTTTGTCCTCTAATGTTTGCTTCTCAAACGAGGTGTTTGATCCGGTTTATACAGAGGAAAGTGAGTCTGGCTCAGCGACTGAGAGGAAAGCCACATATTTCTAGCCGTGGTTTTTTTTTCTACATATGCCTATACAAGGACAAGGAATGCCTCTGGTTGGAATTACGGCCAGATAATGACTTGGCTTGGATTTTAAAAAAAAGAGCCACCATTCACTTTATGGCTTACAAACTCCAAGAGCCGTAAACTTTGCACTCTGAGCGGGAAAGATCTACAAAATTTGTCTTATTTCCAGAACAAACTATTTGTCTAAAGTTGCTCCTAAAAAGCTCATTTGGACTGTGGTCTCAAATGTCAGCTTAGACACTCAGCTCATCACCAGATAGGCTCAGCACTGAAGGGATAATGGTTCTATAATGGGAAACAGAGCGTAAGAATGATGGCGGAGAGAGAGAGGAAAACCCTACAATGCTATCTGCTCCGTGGGGCTCTCAAGTGAATTTTTACAGTAATGATTAAGGATACATGAAACCATCTACACTGAAACCATTAAAGCCCCCTTGTACACATGTCCATTTGAACACAATGAAATCGTATTCCAGCTCGGTGAGAGGTTGAGAAATTGAGTTAAGGCTGGAAAAATGGTGATAATGTATTGTAATTCTTGTCCAATGAACGCAGGCGGCGGAGCCCTCCGGCGGAGCTGCGTATGTTTAAATACTCATGAATCCACATGCTGTCGTTTGCATAATGCTCACTCAGCCATCCCAGTCTGAACCTGCAAACATAAGCATCAGTAAACGGGCGGCGTTCACTAACCGCTGCATCCACTGGAGTCCACCAGGGACAGGGCCGCCCGCTCGTGTCCTTAATGTTGGATTTAAAGAGGGGAGCCTACGCATTCTGCAGCTGGTGCTACAGACTTAGGCTACACACGGTTCTGTTGCCCTTTCTCTGACCCTGGTTGTGTGGTTATTAATGTAAAGCGGAGTGATGCTGACAGGCCATTGCCATGAGACCGAGGAAGTGCGTCGATTACAGTGCCCTCCTGTTTAGCAACATCTGTTTGGCTGCTTTGCTGCCAGCGATGCTATTGAGGCAGAATTCAGCCGCCTTGTCTGTGAGATAACTGAGATGGGCGAACTTCTGAGACCAGACAATCCAAAAAAAAAAAAACTCCCCCCCTGCGGTGTCTCATCTGTTCTGGTACATTTTCAAGGAGGTGCAGATTGGAACAGCCATAGGAAAGCTGGTTTTATTCTTTAAAAAACAGAACGATTTCAGCAGCTCAGGCTCCCGGTTCCTTCAGCCACCCCAAACTAGTTGCCGAGGTCACCTTAATTGCTAAAAATGGGTCCAAAAAGGAGGCCAGATAGATTGTAAATTACACTAGTTACCACTTAATTCAAACTAAAACAAGAATGAGCATAACATCACTAATAATCCCTCAGTGCAAATGAAACCTGTGAGCGCTCACAACTCGAAAAAGGTCAAAGATGAACCACAAAGCTTCATGATTTGACACTGATTAAATCTTTTTTCATGGGCTCCGAGTCTGGTTGTGTTATTTGCATTGCCTGATATTCTTTATTTACAATTAAGCTGGCCAAATAGGGCACTATGAGATATGAGAGAACACAGCCTGATGTCTTCCCCCCTCCTGAAGAAAAAGAGCCCAACTCCCTCTGTGACAACGACCGCATGGACTTTTGCGACACATCCACCGCTTTATTGTGGCCTGTGTGTTGCTGCACGAGTGAAAGAGCGTGAGATTGAGTTAGGGACGAGGGAGCATAATGAACAGCTCTCCAGCGGGCCCGCAAAGTTATTTTTAAATGACAGCAGCAGTGTATAAAAGAATGCCAGTTAAGTAGCTGAGAGGTTCAGCTGTTGGATTAATGTGAGGCGCAATAATGACTGAAAAGAATTTTGAACCTAATTGTTTGTGTCTGGGAGCTGCTTCGCTTCAGGATATAAAACAAAATTAACCGAAACACTGTCACGAAAGGTTCAAAAGATAAAGATTTTTTTTCCCCTTCTTTTTTTTTTTAGATTTCAGATGTTCCAACCCACAGTATGTTTGACTGATTCAGCAACAAAGGGGAAGAGTTTTTTTTTCGCTTCAAGGTTGTTGGAATTAACCTGTGAAGCTATTTCCAGCTTTTCGTAACCACATGCGCTCTTATCTTAAAGGGTGGTTTGGTTTCTCTGAAGCGGGGCTGTACGAGGTAGGTTTGCGTAGATCACAGTCGACACGCACCCTGTTCGCAGAAGCTGAGCATCAGTACGAAAAGCTAAGCGATGAACCGCTCGGGATAGACGGAGTCAGCAGATTCCCAACAATTATAATGTGGTATGTTCAGGAAACACTGTGCAACAAGTGTGACAGCAGTTTTATAGGTTTGATTCCCATAATCAATCTGTTCCCATCGACAGCCATGTGACCCGCCGGCGTGCCAACATCAGTGATGCATCACATTCAGACATAGTCACTGTATCTCGGAATACGTGAAGCTCCCTAGTTTACTGAGACGTGGGGCGTCATCACCGACAGAATGAGTCACACTTTTCACCTTGAGTAATTGGCCACTTCTGTTCCGACATGCCCGCACAGATGGATGGGGAATGAAGTGAGAGGAGACCTTCTTTTTTTCAGCTGTTTTTTCAGGGTGCGTTCGCATCTACAAGGAGACCAAAAAGAAAAAATCACTCGCAACTCTCTCAGGCACTTCTCGGGGAATGTATCGTCACCTCGCTTCAAGTTTTTAAGAACAGAACAAAAACAGTTTTGTCATGTCGGCATGGCATCCATGGAGACATTTGCCTCAGGTATGACCCTCTGGCTGAGTTCAGACGAAGTTCAGTTTGTTGTTTTCTTCGGCAGCCTCGGCGCTCAGCGTCTTTCCCGCTACGCAGCTCATTAGAGTTAAAAACAAAACAGCATGCTTGGGGCTGGTGTTCTTAGATGGTTGCATGTCAGTTGAAAAAAAAAAGAACAGATTGACAGTGCATTTGTATGCATGTGTTTGCTTTTTTTAATGAGTTTTTTTTTTGTGTGTTATTCTGTGTTAAGTTTAGTCAAAGATCACAGAGCAATCTGAATTAAAGCTGCTTGGTTTTTTTTAAGACACAAGATTACATGAAGCTACACTACTAACAGGTAGGTGGTTCTTTGCCTTGTCTTAGTGGCTGCTAAAATACTATTCATTCAAAGAAAGATAGGAAAGAAAATGGGGATAATGTCCCAGATTGCAAGAAAATAAAAGTGTGTAATACAGTTGTTGGCAGAGGCAACAGACAGATAATACACATTCTGTAGGCACCACTGGATACGCATTGTTTTATTCCTTAGTTTTTGTTTGATGTGTTGTTTTCCTGATTATTACAATCAAGAGGCACAAACACAGCGAGAAGGTTTTGGTGTCACACCTGTTTGTCAGCTGGCGTCCTCCTATGTGGCGACATGTTCTCCCCGTCTCAGCGTGGGTTTTCTCAAGCTGCGCTGGCTTCCTCCTACAGTCCAAATGCATGCATGTTAGGTTAATTGGTGTTTCTGAATCAGCAATGTGAGCGTGCATAGCTGTGGTTGCTTTAGCCCTGCACTGGACTGACAACCTGTCCAGGGTGTACCCGGTGTGAGACGCTCTACAGGATGAAACAGGTGTAGATGATGGGTGGATCGATAGGTGGATGGAATTCAGCAACGGATGAATGCCCCTTGGTGGCCTCATTCATCATCAGTCACTGTCAAATTCAGACTTACCCATATTCATGAGAGATTGAGA